>NC_083771.1:6317403-6524903 GCF_963514075.1 Conger conger
CACACTACACTGGATGTCTACATAACTACACACTACACTGGGTGTTTACACAGTTACACACTACACTGGGTGTCTACATAACTACACACTACACTGGGTGTTTACACAGTTACACACTACACTGGGTGTTTACACAGTTACACACTACACTGGGCGTTTACACAGTTACACACTACACTGGGTGTCTACATAACTACACACTACACTGGGTGTTTACACAGTTACACACTACACTGGGTGTTTACACAGTTACACACTACACTGGGTGTCTACATAACTACACACTACACTGGATGTCTACATAGTTACACACTACACTGGGTGTCTACATAACTACACACTACACTGGGCGTTTACACAGATACACACTACACCGGGTGTCTACATAACTACACACTACACTGGGTGTCTACATAGTTACACACTACACTGGGTGTCTACATAGATACACACTACACTGGGTGTCTACATAACTACACACTACACTGGGTGTCTACATAGTTACACACTACACTGGGTGTCTACATAGATACACACTACACTGGTGGTCTACAGTTACACACTACACTGGTGGTCTACAGTTACACACTACACTGGGTGTCTACATAGTTACACACTACACTGGGTGTCTACATAGTTACACACTACACTGGGTGTCTACATAACTACACACTACACTGGGTGTCTACATAGTTACACACTACACTGGGTGTCTACATAGATACACACTACACTGGTGGTCTACAGTTACACACTACACTGGTGGTCTACAGTTACACACTACACTGGGTGTCTACATAGTTACACACTACACTGGGTGTCTACATAGTTACACACTACACTGGGTGTCTACATAACTACACACTACACTGGGTGTCTACATAGTTACACACTACACTGGGTGTCTACATAACTACACACTACACTGGTGGTCTACAGTTACACACTACACTGGTGGTCTACAGTTACACACTACACTGGTGGTCTACAGTTACACACTACACTGGGTGTCTACATAACTACACACTACACTGGGTGTCTACATAGTTACACACTACACTGGGTGTCTACATAACTACACACTACACTGGGTGTCTACACAGTTACACACTACACTGGGTGTCTACATAGTTACACACTACACTGGGTGTCTACACAGTTACACACTACACTGGGTGTCTACACAGTTACACACTACACTGGGTGTCTACATAGTTACACACTACACTGGTGGTCTACAGTTACACACTACACTGGGTGTCTACATAGTTACACACTACACTGGTGGTCTACATAGTTACACACTACACTGGGTGTCTACATAGTTACACACTACACTGGTGGTCTACAGTTACACACTACACTGGTGGTCTACACAGTTACACACTACACTGAGTGTCTATACAGCTACACACTACCCTGGGTGTCTACACAGTTGCACACTACACTGAGTGTCTACACAGTTGCACACTACACTGAGTGTCTATACAGCTACACACTACCCTGGGTCACTCAGCACAGCCCTACACTGCATTGTCTATGCTGTGACACACTACACTGGGACTTATTCCAATGCAATTGTAAATCAGATAGCAGTCAAGCACTGTGGAAATTCAAATCAAATTCCCATAAATGCCAATGATGTGTTACTGCAAACGTCCAAGGCCGCTGCCTAATAATGCGAACAATCCCTCATTCCGTGGTTCCTGCTCCCAGTACGCAATTCCCCCAAACAGCTGGAAGTGCGCAAGCACTGCAGGCATTCCCTTATTCTGAATCGGAGAGAAATCAGAGATGTGAAATCCTGTCGGAACAGCGCCATCTCAAATTACCGTCATTGTCATGGATCATGTGTCTGGGGCAAATTAAGGAGAAAAAAAACCAAACAAAAACAACACATTATGAACCCAGGAAGATTTTCACACCTCTCTGTTCACATCAAGCGCATTTCCCAAGCAGAGACCAGCCATATTTCACTGGAACACTCTTTATTACAGATCCAATTTGCTTTCCAAAAACCAGACAAGAATTAGAGTAAAGGTCACACAACATCTGACGTCTGACGTTTTCGTTCCCCTTTTCAACAACCGGAAAAAAAAAAGCTCTTTTTCCGTACACGCACAAAACCCGAGTATTGTATTCCTTCCTAACAGCAATGAACACGCACAGCTCATGGGGCGGAAGTGCTTATCGCAGAGTATGGAGTTACAGCGGTCGGTTTAGCGCCCGCTCCAGGCCACCTCGGCTGGGTGCCTCAGGTTCACTGCTGTGCTGTGTGATAGGATTTCAGCAGCACCTGGGCCAGACAGTGCAAATTAAGCTGCCAATCACTCTCCAAAGGGCATGGGAAAGCTCCCTCAGGCTTCTGCTGCCGCAGCATGATGACTCTACCACGACACCGATGGCCCGGCTGTCAAGATCAATTATCACATTAGTATAATTCAGGACTGATATATGACATTTTACCCAGTTACAGCAGATGCTCTCACTAACAAAAGCGTCAAAAAAGAGTTTAACACTGAGGAACAGCTCAAGGCTGCATAGTGTACATGTATACAGCTAGATACAGTACTGAGCAAAAGTCCTAGGCGCTCTCCATTATTTTGTTGAGATTTACTTAGATTTTCTTCTTTTTTTTTTTTTACTGCATTAGTGTGTCAGTACGAAATATCAAATTTGAGATTTCCAACAAAATTAAATGTTACAGATATTTTTTTGTATTTCATTTAACAAAGTGACATAACATTAAGCAATAGACCACTCTTCTGATGAATTGGGTGCAGCTGTCTGGGATTATCGGGAGAGCTAAAGGGAAGTAAAGTCAGCACAAGAACTGTTCTCAGATATGTTCAGAAACAACCTACCAGCTGATTTTAAAGGTTAAGGGTCGTCACAACAAATATTGACTTGATTACGTTTTTATTTATCTTCATAGTAAATTTTGCAGTATTTAGAAACTTTTCATTTCATTGTTTTTTTTAAAGCATCTTCGCTTTGCAGAATGAAATCAAGTTTCTAAATATTCACGTTTCGCAAGATTTACCAATTACTGACCACCCTTCACTTTCAAGACTGCATCAATTGGACAATGTGTTGGACACACTTTATAAGAAAATCGGTGAGAACTTGCCACAGTTCCTCTGCAGACTTTGCTCACTTTCCTTTCTCTCCATGTAATCCAAGACAGCCGCGATCAATTTGTTTTCATCAGAAAGAGGTCTATAGCTTAATATGTTACTTTACTTTTTTTAATGAAACACAAAATAATCTCTAACATTTAATTCATTTTTTTTAAAATTAATGCTTGGAAATCTCAAATTTGCTTTTTGACTGACATACTAATGCAGAAATAAAGAAAACATCTCAGACACAATCTTATATTAAAAAGTTCTGGGTGCCTAAAACCTTTGCACCCTAGTATATCCACCCTTTGCCTTTATTATGGATTTCATTATTTTCGGGAGACTGGCGTTGAGGTATTCAAAAAAATCTGCAGATATTTTTCCATGCTATCCTGTAAACACCTATAAAGTTCAGTCTTAGAAGCTGGTTGCATTTTCTGCTTCTCTCAAGCCAAGTAATCCCAAACACACTCAATGAAGCTGAGGTCTGGACTCTGGGATGGTCAGTCCATTGTTCTGAGAACACAATCAACTTGATCTTCTTAGCAATGTGCTTGGGGTCATTATCTTGCCGTAGAATGCATTTAGACCAAACCAAACAGTGCCCAGAGGTGTTAAGTTAAGATTGATTTGTATTTATCAGCGTTCATGAATGGCTTCATTCAAATCCAAATCACCAACTCCAGATGTGGTTATACAACCCCAAACTCCAGATGTGGTTATATGACCCCAAACTTGCACCGATCCTCCATCATGCTTGACTGATGGTTACAGACATGGTTCCAAGAGTCTACTGTTATTTTCTCTTACTTCCGAAAATCTCTGAATAATCCATCTGACCTTAAAACCTTCCTCCACATCGCAGGAGTCCAGTTTGTACTACCGCAAATTTTCTTTGTTCGTTTCCTTTTCTTTCTGCAACCTACCAGTTCTGGCACCAGTCCCATTTTCTCTGCATCTTGCAATAAGCTTTTGAAACTCCTGTTTTTTCACATATTTTCTCTTTGACTTTCACCATCCTCATGCAGTGGAATTATCTTACATCTAATCTCATCAGAAATACCTCCTTCAGCCATTTTAGATGCACAACAAAGAAATCGACATGGCTGCCAAGGTGTGTTTGGGTAATGTAAACTGACCGTGGGAAGTGGCTGCTTCCACCAGAAGTTAACGACAGTGGTAGTTTTTCTCCTGAGGAATGTGGTTTATGATTACGGTTGCTTATTGACTATCTCAGAGACTAAAACACTTTGACTGATGTGAATTGGACCAATAATTATATTATAAACGACAAATAACTGCACAACGCCCCTGTGTTCGGAAGTGTTAGCTCACGCTGGTCCAAACACCACCGTGTAAGCCTCCCCGGTCCATAGTCTCTCGTTAGCAACAGTTTCCCCACCACAATTTCACAGTGGAGCACTATTACTATGTCACTGTATGCTGAACTGGAAATGCGTATGTGACTCGTACAAAGTTTTTATGAAAATGGTAGGAATTATACTTTGCACACACAGAAACCAAAGCCGATCTGGAAGTAACTTTTCAGTTATTTGTCATGAAAGTTCCACTTCGGAAAATGGTGAGCTAACTTGGTGTTCGTAACACCAATAAGTCTAAAATAAAGACCTAATAAAATGCACTCACTGAGTGTCTGGGGAAAAAGTGGGGTGAATGGCTGATTCGACAGTGGAAACTGAATAAACGAAAGGGTGTTCTCTGACTTGTGCACAGCACTGCATACAGAGCACCGGCCAGCTTCACGTTAAGCACCTTCCTCCTCCCGAGGAAATTAACCTGCACTCTGGGTTACAAGTCCAGGTCCCAAACAACACTGCGCCCAAACCAAAAATATCCGCCAGTGTCTCCTCTCCCCAACCTTCGCTCGCCTCAATGACTCCTCCTCTTCCTCGGGGTGAGGTCACGCCCTTTTACCCCGTACGGAAAGTGCCGGCATGTTGCATCGTGATGTCAAGCCAGTGGCGGTCCATGCATCGCTGCACACACCATCAATATCAACATGGCAGAAATATGTTACATACAACAAACGAGCAGCTTACCACGCACTAAAGGAGAGGCCTTTACATTTTGCCACAGACTGGGATCGCACTGCATAAAAAACCCTGCACACAAGTGACCCTCGAGGGAAGACGATACTTCAGCCTCTTCATTAACACTGCTTCATGCACTCTAGATTTGGGAGCTTTTGTGGCAGTGTCAGAGTGCCCCATGGTTCCTTCTCTTTCTCTTTGGCCTGTGTAGAGAGCTGTAGACCCTCACACAAACCCCCCACCCCCCCCCCCCCACCCCTCCCTAATCTCCCCCCCAGCAGTTCCTACTCAGAAGAACATAAACAGCCCTGTCTGCCTGGGGCCTGTTCTCATGACATCACCGCGCTGCTGGAATGTTCCGTCAAATCCGTAAACCAGTTTGGAGAAAAGGAAGAGCTCGCCGCGGCCTTCACAGGCTGCACGGTGGACTGCAGCAGGGCGCCGCAGAGCTCTGTGAGGGTTTGTGAAAGACGAGGAAACGGGGCCTGCCTACGGGTCGGGTCTGAGAGCATCCTGCATCGGTCACTACTGCACATGACAGAGGTCGAGAGACAAAAATAGAGAGAGAGAGAGAGTGAAAGTGACGCAGAGGGCGAGAGAGAGAGAGGGAGAGAGAGAATGGGGTGGGGTGGGTGCTGGGAGAGAAACAGTCAGCCAGGGGCTAGGTATGGGAGCAGGGCGGAGGGGGGGCAGCAGGGGAAATTGCACTGGTTCATTGTATTGGTGTTTGGAGGAAAAGCTCCATTGAGGGTCTCTCTCTCTCTCTCTCCCCCTCCCTCACTCTCTCTCCCTCTCACTCTCTCACCCTCTCTCTCTCTCTCCCTCTCTCCGCCTGTCAGAGGTGCAGAGGCAGGAAGCAGCTTGGCCTGTAGACAATGGGCCACATCAAACAGCACTCACCAGCTCACACACACACCGTTCCCAGCCAGCCAATCAAAACACGGCGCTCGGCGCACAAACAACAGAGCAAGACAAACAGGACATTCCTGCTCCCGGCAGCCCCGGATTCCTCAACGCTGCTAATCGGAATCAGAGTGGGAGTGCTGGGAGGGGGGGGGGGGGGGTTACAGGAAGCCAGGGCAGTTTATTAACTCTCTGAAATGACCCAGGTTGCTCAGTGAAGTGTCCTCGCTCCTCGATCATGGGACCCTCCATGGGATCATGGGTCAGCTACCAGCCCCGCACTGTAGAGAGACATACACATCGGCTAAAAACAGACGTGAACATCTCCGGGTTCCTCGTCTGCAAAGCTTCACGCAGCCCCGGAGTTCCGTCGCGATCCTGAACGCCGAGGGAGAAAGGAGCGCTGTAACGAGACACTTCTCCGACTCTGCCCTTCTCACTGCCGAAACCATGTCAAATTCTTTAAAAACCTTCCCACCGAATCTGGCAGTGTTCGCAGCGAGCCGTTTCCCAGCCGCGTTAATGCTGGGGATTACGCCAAGGGCCCGCTACGCATGAGCCATTACTCAACGGCACCGAGAGACGCCCGGACACCGGTGGGAAGCCCGTCAAATGTGCTGCGTGACCTCAGGTTGCCAGAAGGAGAACCATAATAACCACAACCATAATACGTCTTAGACACAATTTTCCCCAAAAAGAGCTCGTCCGGCAGTTTGCCGGTTCGATCCGCCCACCTGTGTGTCGAAGTGTCCCTGAGCAAGACTCCTAACCCCCTAATGCTCCCGACAAGCTAATTGGTGCCTTGCATGGCAGCGTATCAGCATTGGTGTGTGAGTGTTTGTGTGAATGGGTGAATGAGAGGCACCAATCGTACAGCGCTTTGGATAAAGGCGCTATATAAATTCAGACATTTTACCATTTACCAAAGCGTTCAGCCCTACACAATACCTCCACCCCTGCTCCCCCACCCCAGCTCCTCCACCCCTGCTCCTCTACACCTCCTCCACCCCTGCTCCTCTACACCTCCTCCACCCCTGCTCCTCACGGTCAGGTCCTCCATCCGGAGCGCCAGGGCTTCAGCCCTGCTGCCGGAGACGGAGCCTCCCGCCACACACAGTGGGAAATATTTGGGATCGTTTCCCTCGGAATGCTTTGGTCGTGCCTGAGGAATGCCTGCCCCATCGCCCCCCCCCTCCTTCCCTCCCTCCCAACCCGACTCCTGAAACCGGAGTGCTGTGACAATGGGGAACTCTGCGGTTTTTTGTTGTTGTTCTTTGTTTTGTTTTTTTCTTGAAATTAAACACAGACTGAAGTCTGGTTCTAAAAGCTGTCCAAGTTTCCGACAGTAGCTCTAAGTTACTCCAGTTTATGGCTGTTTACCACAGTGCTCTCATGACCGCTCTCTTTCCTGCTCTCTCTCTCTCTCTCTCTCACACACACACACACACACACACACACACACACACACACACACACACACACACACACAGCCTCACTGAAGTGTAACCTCAGACTCGTCTCTCATCCTTTCAGATGCTTCACTTTTTTTCTAAGATGGCAGTCCCCTTTGTAGATCAAAGCCGAGCGCTTCCCCCCTTTCCTTTACATCCATCCTGTCCTCACACTCTCCCTTCCCTCCTCCCTCTCTCACACCGTTCCTGTCCTCCTCCTCTTCCCTCTCGCTGGGGCCGGGTGGCTTCGGTTCCAGCGACACGTCGAGCCCCTTTCCCGTCTCCGTCCAATAAAACCCTCTCCATGCGAAACGGCTGCAGACTGCAGACACTCCGCACCTAACTGTCTCCGGGCGCACTTTAAAACGCGTGAGTGCTTTATAGTCTTCTGGGAAGGAGTAAAGCCCTTTGAAAGGTAAGGTGAGGAAAATGATTCCAGTTGATGCGCAGAAAGTCCTCCGCATAAGATTCACTGGTGCTTTGGGACTTTTCCCAGGAAGAATAAGAAATACAATTGCTGCATTACAATAGGGAAACACATCGCTGTACTATCTTTCTTTTCTGATACAAGTCATTCCATTTTTTAGGATCACCCCAAGATTACCCCCCTTTGAAGACCAGTCTTTTAAAGCAGGACAGAGCTGGCAGTGTTGGTCCTGGGTTGGCAGTGTTTTATCAGAATGACTAGAAGTGCGTCACACACAACAATAAAAGAAATACAGCATGATAAGCAGATGAATGACAGGATGCAAACTTAGCCAGGACGGGTAGTTAGCATCTGAAGGGTTAATGATTGCCCATGTCCGTCAATGGGCCACACAGGGGGCCGGGGGTCGGGGGGGGTTCAGGAATGCCACACTGTCTCCCTGTGAGAGTGCTTTAAAAGGAGGGGTGCGGGGGGGGGGGGGGGGGGGGGGGTCGAGACTGGTCAAGCCACCCATCCTCTGCTAATCAAAGGACTTTACAATCAGACAACAAAAGGGTTAACTTCGCCTGGGTGGGCTTTCGACAATTCAGCCCTGGGCAGCACATACCCCCCCCCCCCTCCCTCCCCCCACCTTACATTCCTGTCCTCACCCTCACCCTCACCTTCACTGGTGTCTCTGTCCTCCCACCCCCCCATGAATACAGACTATAGCCCACAGCAGCATGGCACCCTGAATGCGGCTCCAGGCCTATTGTTTCCCCTAACCACGCAGAGCTCAGCAGCCCACAGTGGGATAGGTAAGGCATTCATTCAGTTCGCTCATTTAAATCTCCATTTCCCTTCCGGTCACAGACCGTCCTTCCTCAAGCAGCCGGGATACGCATCTCGGATTTACGTTTAAATACCAGCAACTAGTTTCAGTGAACAGACTCTGGAAACGATAAAATGCTTAGTTAAATAGTGTGTTATCAATTCCACTGCTGGTAAAGCATGAATGATAGTAGCTAGCTGGGTTGTTAGACAGAGACTCCACTTTAAAGAGGGGAAACTCAGACAGCTGTTATAAATAAAACACACTAACAGGCTACATAGGAAGTCTAAAAGTCCTCTTATTATTCTCAGCTACATGCTTGTTCAGTGCTTGCCAGGGCATAGCTGAAGGCGTATAATCACACAGCTTTAACCTTCTGCAAGACCACAATAACACAGGAAAGGCCATTTTCAATGATGAGGTCAGGGAACAGATTTACATTGCTTATCTCTAATTAATACACGTGCGTAAACCCTTTAATGAGCCAAAGTTTCTCAGGTCACGGTTGAAATGTGCATCGCTAGCTTGGGGCAGCCTGTAGCATAGTGGTTAAGGCACATGACCGGGACCCGGAAGGTTGGTGGTTCAAGCCACCATAAGCCACCATTAGATCCGCACAGCTGTTGGGCCCTTGAGCAAGGCCCTTAACCCTGCATTACTCCAGGGGAGGGTTGTCCCCAGCTTAGTCTAATTAACTGTAAGTTGCGTTGGATAAAATGATAAATTATAATTATCATAAATGATTGGATAAGCAGAATGCTGGGATTAGGAGAATACAAAAGGGTCAACATTTTTAAATGGAATTGTGACGTGCTGTTGACCATTGCCTGTCACATGAACGACCAAGAGCCCACGAGCTGGGGCTCTGGAGGTGGGGTTCTGCCCTGTGGAGATAGGGATTTGCCCTGTGGAGATGGGGTATTGCCTGTGGAGATGGGGTATTGCCCTGTGGAGATGGGGTATTGCTCTGTGGAGATGGGGTATTGCCCTGTGGAGATGGGGTATTGCCCTGTGGAGATGGGGTATTGCCCTGTGGAGATGGGGTATTGCCCTGTGGAGATGGGGTATTGCCCTGTGGAGATGGGGCTCTGCTCTGTGGAGATGGGGTATTGCCCTGTGGAGATGGGGCTCAGCTCTGTGGAGATGGGGTATTGCCCTGTGGAGATGGGGTATTGCCCTGTGGAGATGGGGTATTGCCCTGTGGAGATGGGGTATTGCCCTGTGGAGATGGGGCTCTGCTCTGTGGAGCTGCAGGGGCACACAGGTGTACCTGCTGACCAGGGGAAGCTCAGGCCACAGGCCAGCCAGCCGAGGGACAGCTGGGCCTGCCCGACAGGAAGTGAGGTAGGCGAGAGATGGCGCGATTGTGTGCGATCTCTCTCAGTTCCCAGCAGCCGCTCCCTCCTGTTTACGCTCCACGGCGAGGATCCCATTGTTCCAGCGAATGGCACAATGGCACTTGAGTCATGTGATTCAGTAGAAACGCATTTCCAACATGCCCCCATCTCCCACCACTTCCTTCCCAGCTGCTGCGGGCCGCTATTTTCAAAGCTATGAAAAGAGAACATCATGTTCCAATAAGGAAGGAGCGATGTGATGCAGTCTCAGTGTGCTGGGATGGCTGGAGCCTTTTCAGAAGTGTGTGAGGTTTACATTACATTAGTTACTTAGATGACGCTTTTACCCAAAGCGACTTATAGTTGACTAAGCAGGGGCCAATCCCCCCCATGGAGCAATGTGAGGTTAAGGGCCTTGTTCAAGGGCCACAACAGCTGCAGTGATCTTATTGCAGCTACACTGGAGCCTGAACCACCAACCAACTTTCCAGGTGGGTATTTCACAAAGCTGGCAAACACACTATACTTGATTTCTGCACTGAGTAAAACCTGCAACCTCCTGAAATATGGAACATGGATAGCTGTTCTGGGTTTTACTTCGCGCAGAAGTCCAGCTTGCTCAGTTAGCCAGCTTTGTGAAATACCCCGCTGGTCACAGTAGGTTACAGGCCGCCCCAGGCTGCTCTGGCAGGGAGATGTTCGGGCGGAGGGACCCACCTGGCAGCGGCTGAAGATGTCGTCGGGGGTGAGCTGCACGTTGAAGTGCCGCAGGACGCGCGCGGTCTGGTCCCGGGCCTTCTCAGAACAGTCCAGCGCCAGACACCGGCCCTCACCCACCTGAGACCTCAGCTGGGAGAACACGCAACACGCGTGATGTCACTGAGGTCACCCTGCCGGCGCTAGGGCCACTGTAGGGCTGACCACACACACATGTGCACACACACATACTCGCACACACATACTCATGCACACTCACACATACAGTACATATACACGCACACACATACATACATACATACACACACACACACACACACACACACACCTTCACATACAAACACAAGCACAGCCAGACCACAGACACAAACACACACCCACACCGACCACACACACAAACACACAAAGCCTGACCACACACCCAAGCAAAAACACACACTTACCGTCTGGTAAGGCTGGCCGGACGTTAGAATGACTCGGCCTTCTTCTCGAGCCAGCTGAAAGACAGAGAAGCTGTAATCTCCAGCCTCCGCAAAGCGCGTTATTTCTGCGCGTGAACGCTGGCCCTGCTCTGAACCCGAGCACACAGGGCCTACGGCAGGGTTCAGTCACATTCCCTACTGTTCACTCACCCGTCACTGTGAATGCAGCAACACCACGCCACACGCATCTCACTGCACTGTGTCTGTATCTACTACCGCACATGCCAGATGTGGTAGGTTCTGTTTACATCCATTCTACAGTGACGTTGACTCATGTACATGAATACTGAAGCTAAAGAAACTGTGAATATGAGGAAGAATTTCTAATACAATAATATGTTATTAACATATCATTTCAATCATAAAATGCAGGTGAAAGTGTTAAGACTCATTCCGGACTGTGGGGTGTCACAGTCAGGAGTAGGCATTTGGGTTAGGGGAGGGGAAGTTGAGCCCGGGTTGTGTGGGGTGAGGGAGGGTGAAGGCATTTGGGTTAGGGGAGGGGAAGCTGAGCCCGGGTTGTGTGGGGTGAGGGAGGGTGAAGGCATTTGGGTTAGGGGAGGGGAAGTTGAGCCCGGGTTGTGTGGGGTGAGGGAGGGTGAAGGCATTTGGGTTAGGGGAGGGGAAGCTGAGCCCGGGTTGTGTGGGGTGAGGGAGGGTGAAGGCATTTGGGTTAGGGGAGGGGAAGCTGAGCCCGGGTTGTGTGGGGTGAGGGAGGGTGAAGGCATTTGGGTTAGGGGAGGGGAAGCTGAGCCCGGGTTGTGTGGGGTTAGGGGAGGGGAAGCTGAGCCCGGGTTGTGTGGGGTGAGGGAGGGTGAAGGCATTTGGGTTAGGGGAGGGGAAGCTGAGCCCAGGCTGTGTGGGGTTAGGGGAGGGGAAGCTGAGCCCGGGTTGTGTGGGGTGAGGGAGGGTGAAGGCATTTGGGTTAGGGGAGGGGAAGTTGAGCCCAGGCTGTGTGGGGTTAGGGGAGGGGAAGCTGAGCCCGGGTTGTGTGGGGTTAGGGGAGGGGAAGTTGAGCCCGGGTTGTGTGGGGTTAGGGGAGGGGAAGTTGAGCCCGGGTTGTGTGGGGTTAGGGGAGGGGAAGCTGAGCCCGGGTTGTGAGGGGTGAGGGAGGGCGAAGGCTCCCGTAGGCTCACTGAGCGCGCTCACTTTGGCGGCGAGCCTGTGGTCGTCTCCGTTCTCCAGCATCAGCACGTCCACGCCGAGGCAGCGCAGGAAGCGGCCCAGGCCCTGCAGCATGTTGTCACACACCACGCGCAGCTGCTGCGGCCGGAGAGCAGGGGCCCGGAGAGCGGGGGCCCGGCCCGCGGGGGCCGGCAGGGGGCGGCCCTCCAGCCCGGGGGCGTCCGAGGGCACCTGGCACGGGGAAACTGCCTTCAGCTGCCGTCCTTGAGAACTTCACCCAAAAAAAACGCTGTAACTGCTCACCAGGTGGATAAACAAACACGTTTTCACGGCCGCGAACAACAATAACAAACGTAGCTGGGAGAGGCTTCGCTGGCGCACGAGCATATGGAGGCTCACACCTCCCAAGAAGAAACAAGAGCATATTCGTACGAATAAGGGTTGAGCTTTACACTCACAACCGTACCATTCCTGAGAAGCTGTGTCACCCGTCTGGGAGCACACCACACCTGTATCAGCTGTGCCCACAAGCCGTTGTCAAAACACAAGCTTTGCATGGGCCATGAATGATTATTCATGATTATTCATTCTGTTGGCAGCGCATTTCTGAGAAAAACGTGTTCTGTCGACATTACGACAATGCCTTACAGACATACTGAGAACAAATGGGAAACATTACATGTAATTTGGCTGATGCTTTTATCCAAAGCAACGTACAGTTGATTCGACTAAGCAGGATATAATACCCCGGAGCAATGCAGGGTTAAGGGCCTTGCTCAAGGGCCGAACAGCTGTGCGGATTTGTATTGTGGCTACACCGGGGATGGAACCGCTACGCTACAGGCCGCTCCCATTGAAACACCCACGTGGAGTCACTGCTTACCGCGTGCGGTCAGCAATGCCAGCGTGTATCGTGGCATGAAGTCCGGCGGCATCTGGAACTCGACGGGCACCCCACCACTGCGCTCTCCCACAAGAAAGCAAGGCTACACACGCTAAGCTAACGGAAGTGGAAAAAAACAGTCCCGGGCATTGTTCCAGAACATCCCACAAAAAGCACCCCAGACACGATTGCTCGGGGAACATCAAAAAGTCGGGCCAAATGTTCCCTAAATATTACCTACCCCCTCAAAGTGACCGAGCTCTCCTTCTGTAGCCTCGCTAGCCGTAATTACAGGCACTGAGGCACACAAGGCCCATGTACGAGGCACGGTATTTGTGTAATAACGAGCCATGGTTGTGTGGTTGCCTCTGCTTTTCATAAACATTTCCATCTTCACTGTGCACCAACTACCTCTGCAATGATGTATTACTGCATTACTGTATCATCAGTGCCAACATTTGAAATTCACATAATAATTTAATAAAAACGATTGATTTAACATCTTGAAAAGTGTTAAATGTATCACACCACCAATGTCTTCAGCTCCACTCCGTTAATTTACGAAAATTAACGTCCGTATTTATATGTTTCAGTGCTCGGATAACCAAATAAACCCTCCCGTCTGTAATCGGGGGTCCCAGTCAGGCACTGTAAACACAACAAGCTCATCGTTGTCACTTAATTTTGAAAATGTTCGTGAATGAATCGCGGCCAGAATAAAAACAGCAAACAAGCAGCTTACAAACACTGAATCCTCGCCTGAGGGGACAGAGGGGGGTTCTGGGGAGAGTACAGCCCCAAAGACAAGACCATCAGCCACACAAATGCAAGGAATGTTCCAGATTTCCCCCATTTATCACAGTTAAGAACAAAAATGCTCCAGATTTACAGGAGTAACATGGTAGTTGGTCACACTTTCTAGGTTTTTATATGCAATTGGCACAAGAGGGCATTGAAGAAACGCGGTGATAGTATTAAATATGTCCGTTCTTTAGTTTTGAAGAAGTAAGCGTTTTAAATGTATCGTCCTATTTTCAAGCGGTCCAGAATGTTCTCCTAGTAGCACGTCACACGAGGATAACCACTCCCCTTATCCCTCCCTGATAACTCATGACCCACAGTTTGCGCCGCTGGCCTACAGGAAAGTGGGATAACTTTTATCGTGGGAAATTTAGGCTTAGAAAAATATGTTTTACATTTGAAATGACTGAATAAAAAAAATAATAATAAAAAGATTTGCTTTATTGTTGCCCAAAGACAACAATAGTTGTGTCACATTGAACCACCATGTTACTCCGTTAAAGTGGTTCTGACAGAGCTTGGTCCACCGACCCCTCGGCTCCTGGCCTGCTTCCCCTTCTCCTTTTCTCGCTCTTTCCGGGACTTTTTCTCCTTGTTGTTCGCCGCCTGGCCTGCCTGCACGCTGCGGAGGTCTGCCGGGAGGTGAAAGCGGGCGGGTTCCAGGGAGAGCGTGCGGTAGACCTCCAGGAGACAGTAGGCATCGATGGCTGGGTGATGGAGAGAAGAGGCACTCCACTGTAACATAAGCCTGGACCGCCGGTTCCCACAAGCATCACATAGACCTCTCCACACACATGTATTATTTATATAAGCAGGGCTCTCAGGATGTATATACAGACGGTTCTCAATGTAGCTGTGCACTCAACCTCTGGTGTCAAATTCTGCGAATGTGTCGCAGAGATGGATACAGTGTTACAGCGATGACGTCATTTTGTTGGTTGGCCCAGAAGTTCCTTCCACCATGGGTTCCCTCTGAAGATTTCCAATGTTTTTCTTGTTTTTTTCCCCCATAGGTATTTAGATTTGTACCAAAGAATAAGGCCTGTGGTAAATTTAAGCGCGAGAGAGTTTCACGTTTTGTTCAATGTAGCCACTTGTTAGCAACTTGCTTTTTTAAAGCACATAACAACTTAGAAGTACACCGCACAGATATTACCAGATGTAACTTAACCCGTAGGTCAAAAGTCTTAAGTTCTTTAACCCCAGACCTTATTTCCCTAAGGGAAAAGATCTGAGGGAAAAACATGGCTCAAAAATGCCAACCCACTTCCGGGTTTTAGGACTGGACTGAGGCACTGCATGACCTGCTACAGGGAGTAATAGTGTTTCCTCTGACTCCTGCAGTGTCTGTGGTGTACCTGTGTAAAGTGTGCTTCACGTTTACAGTCCAAGTCAAACTGCTCATGCAGGCTGAATTTCAGACTGACAGCCAATGTCTGGTTTTTAAGAAGCTGAATATGTGTTCAAGGGTTACATTACACAGCACTAAAAAAAAAAAGAAGTTACTGGTTTATAGATTACTATCTAAGTGCCTTTTTAAAAATGACCAATCATCACACATTTGTGTGAAACCATTTCAGGGCCCATGAAACATACACCGCTTCACTTGAATCGGAATGACAACTCACTCAACCCGCATTCTAGCATGTTCCCTGCAGAGACGGGGCCAGAGGGGGTCTTTTGTCTTTCAGTGAAAAGTTCCTTTTGTGAGAGAGATTCAGGAGATAATGCTCTCAGCAGTTTGTACTTTCTGACATCAGAGGCTATGCGTGAGCACCGACAGCTTTGGGACTTAATGCCACAGCCGGCAACCACTAACACAGGAACGTTCAAAAGCCAGACATGATCTGAAAACGCCGGCTTCAAAGAGAGCTCGCTGATGTTTTCCTCCTGCTGTCTCCCCTCCCTCTGCCCAAAACGATCAGACGCTCAAGCACCAACATGTAATATAAATGATATTTCATAGCATGGTGCTGCTCGTCCTGCGTGATACACAGTGGGCCCTGCTGCATTCAGAGGCACCGCAGTGACATGCACTCAAAACCCAAAGTCAGTCTCAACAAGTATTTTCATCTTATGTTTAGACTCAACATACTTCTCATCTTATCTCTATTGCTTTTTTGCCAAAAACACCAAAACATTGCCGATGAGGCGAGACAGATTTACTCATTTCAAGATGTGCCAACAGGGTAAGACAATTTTTACATGTTAGAGTGACAAACAAACTATTATTTTGTACTTGTGAGGAAAAACAAATGATTTAAAGGGCTGGTTTCACAGAAGAGATTAAGCACAGTCTTAATACATTTTGAATGGACATTTTCCATTAAATTTTAGTCCAGGTAGAAGCTTAATCTATGTCTGTGAAACTGACCCTAAGTGGACCCAGCTGCTCACCCGCGTAGCGGACCTGGCTGCTCACCTGCGTAGAAAACCTGGCTGCTCACCTGCGTAGAGGACCTGGCTGCTCACCTGCGTAGAAAACCTGGCTGCTCACCTGCGTAGAAAACCTGGCTGCTCACCTGCGTAGCGGACCTGGCTGCTCACCTGCGTAGCGGACCTGGCTGATCACCTGCGTAGCGGACCTGGCTGCTCACCTGCGTAGAGGACCTGGCTGCTCACCTGCGTAGCGGACCTGGCTGCTCACCTGCGTAGAGGACCTGGCTGCTCACCTGCGTAGCGGACCTGGCTGCTCACCTGCGTAGCGGACCTGGCTGCTCACCTGCGTAGCGGACCTGGCTGCTCACCTGCGTAGCGGACCTGGCTGCTCACCTGCGTAGCGGACCTGCCTGCTCCGGAGCGGCCGTCTCTCCCAGTTGGAGAGCTGCTCCATCTTGTCCAGTGGCTTCCCCAGCACCTGCTGCACCATCAGGCTCAGCCCTTTCTCCGCGGGGCCCTCGCCCACCTCCACCGGCCGCGGGCCCCTGTCCGCACCCCTCCGCCAGCTCCGCTGCATCTGCGGAACCATCCGGAGAGAGAGAGGGCATCGCTACGGCAACACGGACAGCCCACCAGTCAGAGGGCATCGCTATGGCAACACGGCCCACTGGTCAGCAAACGGTCAAACCGCACAAACACGCATTAAAGTCCCCCTGTCAAAATCGATCCGTTTTGCACTCTCGATTTTAGAATTCCCCCAAGGGCCAGGATGCTGCAATCCCCTGAACATGAAACCTTGACATAGAAAAAAATAAAAACGCAAACACTGGAAATCCTATTTACACATTGTTTGTTCCAGGTCAATTTCCACAGTTTTGTTAATTTCCACAGTTGACACGGCTGTGAAACAGCCACGCATTGGTCAGTAAAGGCAGGCCTGGAGCTGTGCTGTGCGGGACTGTACCTGCTGGTGCACATTGAGCAGGTCCAGCACCCCGCTCACTTGCAGAGGCTGCGCGCTGAACTCTGGCCACGTGGTCGTCATGCTCTTCAGGTCACCCGACATCCCGTAGCCTGGACAGACAGAGAGACAGACAGTTAGAGAGACAGACAGACAGAGAGACACTCAGAGAGACAGATAGAGAGACAAACAGGCAGACAGACAGAGAGACAAACAGGCAGACAGACAGAGAGACAAACAGGCAGACAGACAGAGAAACAGAGAGACAAACAGGCAGACAGACAGAGACAGAGACAGAGAGAGAGAGAGACAGACATACAGAGACAGAGTGACAGAGATAGAGACAGAGAGAGACAGAGACACAAAGAGAGAGACAGACAGTCAAGAGAGAAAGACAGAGAGACAGCGAGAGAGAGAGAGTGACAGGCAGGCAGACAGACAGAGACAGACACAGAGAGAAAGAGAGAGAGAGATAGAGACAGAGAGAGTGACAGACAGACAGACAGACAGAGCCAGGGAGTCACTCCTGGCTGAGGGCCAGATTAAGAACAGGAGAAGAGTTCTGCAGAAAGGAGGCTAATCTGCTCACCCAGTTTGAGGATCTTCGGGTCTGAGAAAAGCGTTCTGATGAACTCCACCGTGCGCTCGTGCCCGGCAAACTCGGCCTGGCACAGGTCGAGCAGGAACACCTGCTCCAACACGGCCAGCTGGATGAGCGCCAGGCGCTGACAGGGAACCGACCCGAACCCGGCTCGCCACTCCATGTCTATACCCACCGGCGCCTCAGGCTGTGCGGGGTGAGAGAGGTCCATGAACACAGCGAACAGGCAGGTGGCCTAAAGCGTTATAATTGCCACACAACAACGACAGGGACCTGCGGCTGGTGATACTAACAGGGTGCTCTCGTGAATGAGGACCCACCTCAGTGAGCACGGTGCAGTCGTGCAGTGAACAGCACTCTCGGTCGGCCGCTGTTCGTTCAGGTTTCTTACCGTGGTTTTACAAACAATACTAAATTCTTGCTTGTTCGTTGCTGTGCTGCGTTTGCTTGCTTTCCCAAAAACTCAAAGATGCGCCCTTGGTCTACGACACCTCTAAATGATATCAGCTGTGCCCAGCACACTCCCGCGGGGAAAACAAAAGGTCTACAGAGACACGCATGCCCAATTCACACGGCTCTCGTCTAACATCACCAGTTCACAGTAACCCCTTAAAGGTGTCATCCTAATTAAGAAATACAAATAAATAACAAATATAATGAAACTAGGAAGGAAGTTTCAGTTTACAACAGAAGACACAGTGGTAACAGTCACTCTCTCACTCACGCATACACTCACAGACGCTCACAGACACACACACACACACATACACTCAATCGGCTCTACCTGGAACACCATGTTTTTACATCGCTCTAAGTCCTCTTGTGTGTGGACGAACTGGACGCTGTCCTTGGGAATAGGAAGCTGGTAATATCGCTCCTGGTCTGCTATGGGTGGGTCCCAGGGGTCCGCTGAGGGAGAAGGGACCTCAGAGTCTCCTCTAGGGGCAGAAGAGTCATTAAGGGTTGACTTCATTCAACCATGTGTGGAATAGGACAGAGATTGGGACAGAACTGACATAGAAAATCTGATCTAATGTAACTGTCATTCCAGAAATCCATGGAGTAGGGGGGAATGGAGTGATATGCTAAACTGCTACCAGGGCTAGACATTAACATTTTGGCTCACCAACCAATAGGAACCCCCCCCCAACAACACACACACACAAAAAAAAAAAGTTAGAAATATAGGCAACAGTAACTGCATGCATTTGTTTGGACCTAACATTTTATTTGAACAGAAACCACTTTCAGCACAACCTGCAATAAAGCCTATCTTTAATAAAATATGCGTGTCAAGATCATTCAAGATCATTACAAATCATACAATCTATGCAGATTTTTGCCATGAATATTCTTCGTGAGTGTGGAGAACAAAGAGTACATGTATCCACCATTTTAAATGTTGATAGAATATGCACAATTGTGGCATGCAAATGAAAATCTATTTTATTATTCACCTACAGGAGAACTGCCTATATCTGTATTTGAACATTATGTGATTAGAATGTGCTTTTATTAATTTAATAAGAGTCAACATTGAATTTCTGCTGATGCATTCTTGTGAAACATTTTTTACAATTACAAAATACCAATATTAGTAGTATGGAAATAACTACACCTGCGTAGGCCAGTATCATGTAGTATAGCCTCAAATTGATGTAATCATTTCAGACGGCTTTTGTAAGCTACAATAACTTTTTCATAGAAACCATTTTGTCACCCACCCAAGTTTCTAGTAAGAGTTACACGCCACTACAGAACTGTACCCTCATTTGGCGGGGGGCCCTGCCTGCCACCCACAGACCAATCAGCCGTCCTCTGTTCCCTACCTTGCAGGACACCCACTATGAATGCTTGTTTTCATTCCATCTACGCTTTCAACGCACTGGGCTTGACTGAAGGGCAGCTCGGCTGCTGGTCTGGACATTTCCACACAAGCATGTTCTACGGGTCCCTTGCAAAGCAAACCCTGATGTTTAAAGAACAGCCTGTGTTTACTAATCTAACACACTTTCCTGAGGCATTCCCCAGGGAGAAGAGCACTAGGCCTTTCATTCTCAGTCTTTACACACACTTCCACCCTCCTGTCGATTGCAAGACCACGGACACATGATTACACAGCAACACAGTATTTCTGCAATCTCAGAATCAGCCATCGAGGTGGTCATTGTATTAATTGAGGCATTTGCATTTTAAGGGAGTACTCTCTGCCTACAGTCCCCAACATGCACTGCAAAGTAGTTTATATCCCTTCATCCCAATTCCTCACATACTGAAGCATAATCACTAATGTAATTCATTGTTAATGGTCACAGATGTGATAACTACCAGCTACCCTGAAGCATGCCTCGATCCAGAGACGGAGCAGAAGAGAGGGAGCAATGCATTCTGGGACTCATTATGACACTCATTGCGGAGACAGAACCACGAAATAACTTAACATTTACACTTACTAGAATATATCTATAATGATGATTAAATAACAGAGTTAAAGTGAGAGACACCCCGTACGCCGGATGATTTTGCGGTTGAAAGTTCACCTCTAACGAACACCTTTACTTGGAACGGAATGAGCCCTGTGAGACGGTCACAGAGAGGCGTTCTCACCGCTCAGTGACCGGCAGGTCCTGCTGCGTGTCCCACACGCCCAGAGGAAGCTGATCCTTTGGGACGCCGTAGCGCCGGGACCACTGGGCAGCGTCCTGAAGCCCGCTGTACTTCACCAACAGCTCCACCAGGTGACCCTGCAGCTCCGGGCTGTCTGCAACCGCGGCCTGCGCAGAGGATCCAGACCGCGTAACACACACGGGCCAAACAACGCTCATGACGAACACGCTCCTTCCTTACTACCGCCGATAGGACAGGATAATATACACATCATATACATTTACACACACAATTATATATTTTAACATTTTTCTGGCCTCAAAAACGTAAAACAAAAGCAAACAAAAAAAAAACACCCACAACAGGTCTTTTGCTACAGATGAACCAGATATATTGAATAAGCACCATAATCGGGTATTGAAAGGGACAGGTCACTTTGAGTATTTCTTAAATAACATTTCTGTTTGACTGTGCGTTTTCAATTGGTCCATACATTTGTTTATGTGCAGCAAAGGATATTTTAGAAATTTACAGAAGATTACGACAAATTTTCTGGGCAAACAATGGCTGGCATAGGGGAATTAGGGGGTTTGTGATATAACAAAACACAACTGCAGCAACTCCAAAGAGTAGCACAATGCCATTATGTCGTACACAATTAATACACTCAATATTATATGAATACCTGGGCAACATATGCATGTACAACCTCTAGGGGCTTAAGGATACTGTAAGAGCTGCTTTAGTCCATAAACCCTACACTCGTACACCAGCCACTGTGCAGCCGGCAGCTTGCCAGAAACTTCTGTAAATACCTAAAACCTCATCGCACATAAAAACCGTCTGACTGGGAAATTGCAAATGCACACTAAAACTGCAATGATATTTCAAAAAAGAAAAACCCAAAAAGGGAACTACACCATTAATGTTCACCATCACAGATATTATTCATATCAGTCATGAGGTGGAGAACGTGCACGCTGACACACGCACCCGTTTGAAAGGGGATTAAAGTCCCGTTCGACCGTAATTCTACCCCGCATTCCGGCTGTCCTCCTACCTGAATGTGGTCCCTCCAGTTCTCCTCAGACATGCCTTTCTGAAAGGGACAGAGAGGTGCTGCTTTAGACGGCGCAGACGCAGCAGTGACAGGGAGAGCGTGGAGGAGGGGTGAGGAACACGGGCCTCGCTGATGGAGGCCCCAGCACTCACCTCCACAAAGCGCTTGTACATAAGGAACTTCAGCGAGTCCAGCTTCCTCTTGGTGACAGAATTGGGACACAGTGCTGAAACACAATGGAGGGAATTGGCCGGAGAGGGAGACCACTTTCACATCAGCCTTCCAGTCCACAGACTGGGCTTCTGATCACACGTTCCAGATATGAGTGTGACACGGTGCTCTTGGTCTCTCTTTCTCTCTCTCTCACACACACACAAGCGCAGGCAGGCAGGTGCAGGCACACACACACGCACGCACGCACGCACGCACGCACGCACGCACGCACACCCACATTTACAGACACACATACACGCACACATGGACAGACACACACGCAGACAGGCGCGCACACACACACACACACACACACACCTGGGTTAATGTTGAAGCGCTCCATCAGCCTGAACACCTGTTTGCTGAGCATCTTGGGATGAATGCGCTCGGCTTGGTGGTGGGAAACCGACAGATCAGGGAACTGTCTGAAAGATAAACAAATGGGCAGTATGCGGCATACCTGCGTCTCTCCCTCTCTCTCTCTCTCACATGCACAAACAAACACACACACTCCCTCCCTCTCTCTCTCTCTCTCTCTCACACGCACACGCACACGCACACACACACACACACACACACACACACACACACACACTCCTACAAACATCACAGCTGAATAACATTAGACATCCAGCCGGATAACATAGTTAAACTCCAGCCATTCTCCTTTAAAAACAGCAGGGCTATGGGCTCTCTCCTCTCTTTTGGTCTCTGTGACGCACCTCCTGGGCCCGTTCTCTCACCTGCGCAGCTGAGCCAGGCTGAAGCGGGGGTCGCACCAGGAGTCCAGCAGCTTCAGCAGGGCTTCCTCCAGGTGGCTGTGGCCTTGCACGTACGACTCGGCCAACGGGAGCTTGTCCTGGAGCACGAGGGGGACGCACACCTGCAGGCAGAGACCACATCACCTTCACGTACGTACCGCACGACCGTCTGCACCACAGCGCTTACCCGCCAGCACAGACCCTCACCTGCTCCATGTCCAGCTCTGACTGCAGCTTCAGTGCGATGCCCAACATGGCTGCCTAGAAAGAGTAACACGGTCCAGTCGTCAAACGTGACAGTGAAACAGGTACATAACACTCTCATATAACTAGGACTCTGCAGTGAAATATGATGTGATCGTGACTGATGGTGTGACTACGGCTGATGCAGCCATCTCAAACTACTCTAAAGTGGCAGTTGAGAGGTTTGACTTTCCTCACTGCTAGGATCCTCAAAGAAAGGCCTCACCCTGGTTTACTGTGACTCCACCAGTCCCGCGTCTCTGACTCCTCCTTTACCCTCCCCCATTTCTTCCCCAATGTCCGTTAGACCAGGCTCTCACCACACCATCAGAGCCCAACCAATCCAAACCCACTTACGACCCAGAGGCAAACAACCGCCTCTGCACAGGAGCGACCTCTGCATCCCCCCCCAGCCAGCCCCTCCCCCTTATAATTATAACATGCTATTTAGCTGATATCCAAAGCGACTTGGTTGATTAGACTAAGCAGGGGACAATCCCCCCTTGCTCAAGGGCCAAACAGCTGCACGGATCTTATCGTGGCTACACTGGGGCTTGAACCACCAACCTTCCGGGTCCCAGTCACGCACCTTAGCCACTAGGCCGCCCTTAAAACTCACCTCCTTAAAGCAGCCGGTGGCCAGCAGGCTCTGCACGTGGCCCAGCAGGAGAGCCGGGTCCAGGGAGCACAGCTGGTAGAGCTCCAGCAGGGAGGAGAGGGTGGCCGCGTGCTGGGCCTCGGAGAGCAGGCCCAGGGCTCGGAGCTGCAGGCCGTGGAGCCCCTCCGGAGGCCGGCCCTGCAGGCTGACCTGTGGGTGGTTCTGCCTCCAGCGCACAAACTCGGCCAGCACGCAGTGGCCCAGCGACGTGGCTTTGCCCTTTAACCTCCCGGGACAGCCCTCCAGCACGCACAGCAGACAGCAGAGGGGGTCCTGGGCATTGGAAAAGCCCATACGAGCCTCAGCCCGCACCTACAGGGACAGCGGTTCCAAAATTACAGACTATAGAGCCAACCCAAGGACAAATATGGCTTTGTCCAAAATGTTATGGAGGGCACTATTTATTGTCCTATCCTAGCTGCAGTAGCAAGAGCGAGTGCATTTTGAGCCATGCTCAGCCCATGTAGATTATGCAATCTAATTTAGACATGGAGGGCACAGTTGCAGATAGCCCAGGGCTATGCGTGAGAAAAAACCCTGCTCTAACTGGATATTTGCACACAAATACACACGTACAGTATTCACAAGTACACGGCAGTATGAAACACATTAGGAAAGGTGTCTGTGAAACGGCTCATCTGTCCAGTTTCCAGAAACCTCACCTTCTCCTGCTCTTTTCTGTTCCACAGGTCAAGGAGGCATCCCAGCAGATCACTGGTGTCACTGACTGTGGCGGAACAAAGCACAGACAGCGTTACAGCGGCCTTTCACAACCCAAGTCATCTTACACAATCCCAGGCTTTCATCTTCTGCTGCGCGCACACACATTATCGTACATATTCTCACGCACGGTGAGCACACAGACATTTTCTCACGCTCCACCGCCAGCTCGCATGCTGCTGCTGTGGACTCATATCTCACTGTTATTGTGGTGAGCTCTTAACCAATGACACCGGCGCTTTAGCCTCATTGACAGTGTCTCACGCACACTGCGCCCGGCTCTCTCGGTATGAGTGTGAATGTGTGAGTGAGAGGTAGAGTGTCAGTGTGTGTGAATGTGTGAGAGTGAGTGGGTGTGTCTGTGTCTGTGTGTGTGTGTATGTGTCTGTGTGTGAGCGTGTGTATGTGTGTGTGTGTGTCTGTGTATGTGTGTGAGTGTGCGTATGTGAGTGAGTGTGTGTATGTGTCTGTGTGAGAGTGTGTGTGTGAGTGAGTGAGTGAGTGAGTGAGTGAGTGAGTGAGTGAGTGAGTGAGTGAGTGTGTGTGTGTGTGTGTGTGTGTGTGTGAGTGTGTGTGAATGTGTGAGAGTGAGTGGGTGTGTCTGTGTCTGTGTGTGTGTGTATGTGTCTGTGTGTGAGCGTGTGTATGTGTGTGTGTGTGTGTGTGTGTGTGTGTGAGTGAGTGAGTGAGTGAGTGAGTGAGTGAGTGAGTGTGTGTGTGTGTGTGTGTGTGTGTGTGTGTGTGTGTGTGTGTGTGTGTGTGAGTGTGTGTGTGTGTGAGTGTGTGTGTGTGTGTGTGTGTGTGTGTGTGTGAGTGTGTGTGTGTGTGTGTGTGTGAGTGTGTGTGTGTGTGAGTGTGTGTGTGTGTGTGTGTGTGTGTGTGTGTGTGTGTGTGTGTGTGTGTGTGTGTGAGTGTGTGTGTGTGTGTGTGTGTGTGTGAGTGTGTGTGTGTGTGTGTGTGTGTGTGTGTGTGTGTGTGTGAGTGTGTGTGTGTGTGTGTGTGTGTGTGAACACCACGCAGCACAGAGGTTTACTCAGGGCCAGCTGCTCAGACTGTGAGAAAGTGTACAGTGAGGAGAGGTGTTGAAAACACGGGGGGAAGGACGCCGCCTCGGACAGCAGTCCAGATCCCAGATACCGAGATGCCGCAGAAACTTGGCAGGAGGAGGTGGGAGAATTTGGGGACAAAAGGAAAACGATGGGACAGATAGAGCAGAGTAAACATCTCCTCCAGCGGTCCAGAAAGCTTCGGCCCCTCATGCTGTGTGGGCTGTGCTGACTGACCCCCCTCCCTCCCTCTCTCTCTCCCTCCCTCCCTCCCCCCCTCCCTCCCTCTCTCTCTCCCTCCCTCCCTCCCTCCCTCCCTCCCCCCCTCTCTCTTTCTCTCTCTCTCTCTCTCTCTCTCACTCCGTCCCAAGCTCAGTTTTCCTGTTCCCCTCCCCCTACCGGTCTGTGTTTGTCTTGGATTTCCCCAGGAAAAGCCAACACGGTGGTCATGGTGTAAAAATCCAGCCTTCCTGACAGACAGCCTGGGAAAGCTCGCTGAAGGGCCTTTCTCCCCGCGTTTAACCCTCAGCGCCTCACCGGCATTCCCGCTACCCCCTGCTCCAGGCGCTCGGGCAGGAGGAGGGGAAGAATTCGGAATATGCCAGAGCTCAATAACACAGAGTGCCCTGAGCGTGAGACAGGTAAATAGAGACGCAGCCTAGCGCCTTCCTGGGATCTGCAGACGGTGAACGGGTGTCAGCGAGGACAGTTTTGCTTAGATGTCGAGCGGAATTTGCGTGGGTACTTTCCACCAGCCGCTGGCAACTGGAAAGGGGAGGTCCTTAAACTGGGCTCCTCCGCTTTTAAAATAAAGGTGGGGACAGTTGAACAGCACAACTCAACAGTTGAACAGCAACCTCCCCCCCCCCCCCCCCCCCCCTTACTTTTTCTCCTTTGGTTCCAGCCATGTCTCAGTAACTGCTGTCTTTTCTTACATCATGACACTAAATCAATTTTTTCTTTTTTCTTTTTACGATTATACCTTTTCCCCCCCTCCTGTCCAATCACAGGAGTTTAGACACCGTGTGTAATGAAGCCCTGCACTGCCATGTCCCACTGAGGCCAGAGGCCAAACAGCGACTCTGTTACAGTGAGCCCCCTGTCTGCGGAACTCACCGGCAGGTGAATACCTTCAGAAATGAGAAATCCAAGTCTTCCATTTAAGAAATGTTATTGAATTTAAAAATCAATATATATTTGCATCATAAATGTTTGTTTTCAAATTATTGTGCTGGTGAAGATAAAACGTATTATTTTGAGTTGTATGCGGGATAGATTGGGACTTTCTAAAGACTGCCATAGCACACCGCTATGACAGCATAACACACACACACACACACACACTGCTGGAACTTTTTAGTTTTCGTCCTTCTGGGAAGTTTAGACCGTTTCTCTGTGCAAACAGAACTGAGCCCCACTGGGCAGCAGGCTGAAGCTGAGGCCGAACTCACCCTCAGGCTGGGAAGAGTGGCTCATGCTTCTCTCAGGCGGTACGTCTCAGCCTACAGCTCTCTGCCTTGGTGAAGAGACAATCGTTTAAACATAACGCACTTCAGCGTCCACGAACATTTGAATTAAGCACAGGTTATTCCAGGAGGGAAGACATTGGCGACATTGGCTCAGACAGTTGGAGGATTGCCGGTTCGATTGCGCCCTGGGTGTGTTACATTTTACATTTACATTTTAGTCATTTGGCAGACGCTTTTAATCCAAAGCGACTTACAAGTGCATAGGTTCTACCATAAGTCAGAGCATCACATCCAGAAACTATCAAAATACACAGGAAATGCTGTTCTAAACATAGTTGTCATCAGAATTTTAGGGATTCTGCTGTTCTGACAGTGGTAGGCAGGTCATTCCACCACTGAGGAACCAGAACGGAAAACAGGCGTGAACGTGCAGCTCGACCGCCAGGTGCACGTAGAGAGGGAACCGTAAGTCGACCAGAGCTGGCAGACTGGAGTGGTCTAGCTGGGGAGTAGGGAGTGATCAGGGACTGTATGTAAGGTGGGGCAGTCCCCTTAGCAGCCTGAAATGCCAACACTAGGGCCTTGAAACGGATGCGTCCGGCAATGGGAAGCCAGTGGAGGCCAATGAGAAGCGGGGTGACATGAGCCGACCTGGGCTGATTGGTGATCAGGCGGGCTGCAGCATTCTGGACCAGCTGGAGGGGTTTGATGGCACACGCTGGGAGACCGGCTAGGAGGGAGTTGCAGTAATCCAGGCGGGAAATGACAAGCGCCTGGACTAGGAGCTGGGTGGCTTTCTCAGTCAGGAGATGACGGATACGGCGTATATTATACAGAAAGAACCTGCAGGTTCTGGCAGTGGAGGATACTTGTGGAGCCAGGGTGAGGCAGTTATCAAGAGTCATCCCAAGATTCTTTGCCGTACGGGAGGAGGAAACTACAAGGTCCTCAACAGTCAATGAGAGGTCAATTGACGGAGAGGACTTAGCAGGGATGTAGAGAAGCTCAGTTTTGGCAAGGTTGAGCTTCAGGTGATGGGAAGTCATCCACGCAGAGATATCAGCCAAGCAGGCAGAGATCTGTGTGGTGATTTGGGTGTCGGGGGGGAAGGAAATGAAGAGTTGGGTGTCATCAGCATGTTGAAGTGTCCCTGAGCAAGACACCCAAAAGCTACTGACAAGCTGGTTGGCAGCCAATCGCTGATGGTGTGTGAGCGTGTGCATGAATGGGTGAATGGGAAGCATCAATTTTACAGCGCTTTGGATAAAGGCTATATAAATGGCATTCTTCCTTCTTCAGTGGGTATGACTTTGTACCAAACTTTAGACATACAATCCTTCTAAGCAACAGGTTCACAGTTAGACCAACGAGGCGGTATCGAGGCTACCACGCAACCAGCTACACAGTCTGCAGACCAGAGTGTCTGAGCGATCTTGCGAAAGGGCGAAAGCGGGATTCGCCTGAAGGGAAGACTCATAAAGCCGAACGCAGCTGGGAGCGGCGGTGGGTGCAGCGCGGGGCCTGCGGAGCGCCGTGCGCCTGGCGCTCCACGCGGCGGCGTTACAGGGCCCGAGCGCCGGAGGTGTCAAAGCTCACACACCCTCCGCAGGCCCCAGCGCACACACACACCCTCCCTGTGGGAACAGCAGCTCGAGACGGGGCCGGCGGCCAGCTGGCCCGGCGACATGCTTCTGAGGCTGAGGATGTTTTTTTAGGTCTGCTGTCTGGAGCCGTCTCTCTCCCCCTCGCTCAGCCGTCCCAGTGGGAGGTTCTTGGCGCTAAACTCCCGAGTTTACGGCTCGCAGGTCCCGGCCGAGTCCTCGCCTGCTCGCTACCGCCACCAAGTGTTCAGAAGGGGAGCTGACAGTCTGTGGTCCACACTGGTGACTATGCAGGGTGCACTATAGATTTTTTAAAAATCTTTTATAAACAACATTGTGCTTGGGTCCCAGAAAAAGCCACAAAGTTTTTGTCAGGATAACTGAACATGTTGAGAAATGCATTTCACAGCACACAGTTAAATAGTGCAAACTATGTCACAACACAGATCCATAAAGCTGTTGTTGCTAGCTTTGAATTGGTCTTTGCTTCCCTCCGATGGTTGTGTTTGGTATAGCTAAACGTGGATGACTTAGAGTGGGTTCTATCAAAAATCTGCCATTTTTGAGGTAGGGGCATAATAAAATGAGCTACTTGTGTACAGTGAAACATGCCTTTAAATCCATTGCTTGACATTGAACATTTTAATTTCTAAATGTATCCAGTTAAAAGTGCTCGGAAAGTCTTAAATAACAGGATGGATTTTGGAATGAAAAGTGCTCCCATATTAGCAATAAACTAATAGTCTAGACAGCGTATCCTTCTAGCTAGCTTTCTAGGCCAATGACTTAGTTTCCAATATTTTATAGACAATGTAATGTAATCCTGAGACTTCCAGCAGAATATTTCAATGCAAATTGGCTCTGTTGTATGGAGTGCTATGTACAACATTCGAGCAAGTCAACTTATACTTGTATGCAAAATGGAATTTGGTGCTGCGTCTGATGTCTCATAATACCTTTTTTGATGCAGGACAATGTAAATCCTGAAGACATCACAATCATTCCTATCTGTATGCAGTCCTTTTTAATTTATTGTGACAGCAGATGGAATTGTGTCAATGCAACCAAAATGCCTGGAGACCCTGGACATTGACATCCACATGTCCGTTTCAACCTTGTGCTAATCCTAGCAGTTCCTTCCTCTTCCAATCAACATTACAGTGCTATACAAACACTGTAATACTGTATGTGCATGCTGACTTGGGGCACTAGTGATTCTTCTCCCAGTGCAGAGTCAATGTGAGGCCTTTTGAAAGAGGAACCAAATGAGAGATTCTTCAGTTACCATTCTATGAATTTCCTATTCTCCAGAATGTTCTGCAACAAGGTTCCCTTTGATCCCTTATGGGCGGATGCGGCCTGCATGTTACATCTCCCTTGACAGACGGATGCAGCATTGTATTTGATCGTTTGACCGTTTTTCAAGACACGTGACATGACCGTTGAAATGCATTGTGATTCCTAGGCCTTTCTATGGGTTTTATTTGGGCGCCTTAGTCCATAATGGGTTAAAAGGCTTCTGCCGCGCTTACGTTAGACAGACTGCAACCCACATCTCTCCTATTCATAGGGATCTACTTTCAAGTGAAAGGGATAGGATTTCCACTAAGGAGGCCCAGGCAATCACAGGATTGCCCATCCCTTTGGTGCTGGAGAGCCCTTGGGATCACCCAGGAGGGTTGCAGTTTGTTATGCTTAACAGTAAAGTAGCCCCGTAGCCCTGGGCTACCAAACCATCGTAAATGTACGGCTTTGCTACCTGCTTTAGACCACGTTAGACCCCTGCCAATGTGCGGAGCCTAATGTGTATGCATGGCAAGGTGTCAGAAACTCTGTGTGAGGTCACCCAACAGCCGGTTCCCCTCTCCAGGGACTGACTTATGAATGGATAATCACCTGTTGGCGGGGTTTGTCAATTGTTGCCATTCCTTGTGACACACACACAAAACTAATGTGGGCTTCTCTTCCTGTGCGCTACGCGTGTGATGCTGTGCTGCTTTTGTCATTCAAAACCCGAACAATTAAGAGAACAATGAGGCGTGCGCCCAACCTCAAGTTGCCACAGCATCAGGACGCTATCACCACTGCCCCTCCCTCCGACCCCGAGAGAGCAGAAACCTCTCACTCCTCTGATCCCTGACGCATAGCCTCCTGTGATTGTCATAAGTTAGCTAGTATCTGCCTACACCACCACCACAGTAGATTACTCTCGGGCCAATGTAAAATTAACCAGGTCAAGTTAACAGTTAGTTCGTCAACTAATGTAATGTAATGTAAAGTGACAATTTCAACCTTTCTATTTATAATTAAATTAAGCTATAAAGCAATGGGAGTTAGCTATTACGTCATTTGCATAGCGTAGCTGGCTAGTTAGCCACCTTAACGCCACTGACATAGCCGATAATTACCAATCCAACAATCAAATAATTAATTTACTACAACCATGGCAAATACAGCTGAGGTGAGCTAAGTTGATATCTAGCTATAAACGATAAGCAATACATTTACCTTTGTAAGTTAGACCCTTACCTTAGTCTAGCCACCTAACTTATAACATGTAAAATATGTCATAGCAGCACTCAGTGATATCTAGCTAACGGCTAAATATCTAGCTATCAGCCTAATGGGAAACGGAACATTTTGCAATTCTTTCATGAAGAGCAAATCCGCTAGAAACACATCTCACAGAGTCGTGGGTAGCTAGCTAGCTACCCAGCCAACTAAACGTTTCAGTCACTGCTGTCGTTGACATAACTTTAGCATCGTTGCTAATGTTAACTAGATAGCTACTGAAAAGTGGGGCAGGTCTGCTTTAAAAATCACATTTTGGGGATTGAGCTATGCCATTCTCATAATTTACTGCCTTGGGGATAATCTGCCATTTCCATTTTGGTCAAGTTAAAACTGTAAGAGGACGAAATCAACTTACGCGTGAGGAAAGAACCAAGTTGTCGGTCCAAATATTTCAACTTCCGGTGCCGGGTTCCCGTCAGGACAAAAAAAAAAATATTTTTCACATGCTTGATATAGCTACATTTGTACTATTCAGGAGTGGAAAATATTATTAATAATTGCTTTAAATAAAAGTCCTGGACTAAATTGGATGGAAAATCTCCATTCAGAATTGAATTTAGTCTCAGTCTAGGCTTAATATGTGTCTGTGAGACTGGCCCAAAGTCTCCCCATTTCAGGGCGCCATAATCTTTGGGAGAAATGTCATGGTTTGTTCTTTGTCACATATTATTTTCATGCAATGACTGCTTGAATTATGTGTCCCAAAAACCAGGTAGCTTCCAAATACATAATCATTTTGGATTCAAATACTTGGATGCGTTTGAGCTTGTCTGTCTGGAGTATTGGAACATATGAACTACTCTCAAAAAGTGCAATCCCTGCCGTCTGGCCCCCTTGGTTGGCTTAAGAGCACCAGACAAGTTCAGTCAAGTTCAGAAAAGTATTTTAATCTAAAACAATTACATATTTGACACAGGCTCAGCTTCTCTGATGATGCTCTGCAAGACCTGTACTGAAGCCATATTCAGCTCCAGTTAGTTTCAGGGGCTAGTTACCTGTAGGTTTCCCTTCAGCATATTAAACACCCATTCAGTTGGATTCAGTTCAAGTGACTGACTTGGTCAGTCAAGTGCTTCCCAGTTTTTGGCCTTACTGTAGCAGTATGCTTAGGATCATTTTTGTTACTGGATGAAGCACATCATCTAATGACTTTGGAGGCATTTGTTTTCACTTGATCAGCCACAATGTTGCTGCACAGTTCAGAATTCATTCTGATGCTCTGATCAGCAGTTAGACCATCAATGACCACAAGTACCTGTGGCAGTCATACATGGCCATGACCATAACAACCCCACCACCATGTTTCACAGGTGAGGTGTTATGCTTTGGATCTTTGGCAGTTCCTTTTGCCCTCTGCAAGAAAGCTGAGAGTCTGCACTTTAACCACATGTGAATTGTTTGATTACAAATCGAAAACTGTCGAGTACAGAGCCAAATCAAGAAAAAATAGGTCCCTGTCTCAAATGGTATGAAGGGCACTGTATATATAATTTTAGAATAATAATAAAATGCAACTTAACTGTATACAAATCTCCTACAATAAGAATCATATTTTGGCTATTTACAGGGGTACCTTCTTCGGACAGACAGGTTTGAGTAAATCTGACCAGAAACTGGCTCTGTCCAGGGGAGTTGGTTGCAGACCCCTGGTCGGGGACAAATGCCTACGTACACCAGGGGGCAGGGCTGCGTTTAGTTCTCAGGTTTAGTTCGGTCGTCCAAAGCAGGAGATATATCACGTGATCGATATTGGGTCACGTGGTTGTGAGTCAGCAGCATGGAGGTAGAAGTTGTCATTTCTAAATACGGCAGCTGATGTTTTAAGTCATTTTGCGTTACAGTATAGTAATAACCTTTGGGGTGGTTTATAGTAAGCTGTGGGATAGCGGAGCAGCGATGGAGTGGTTCGGTAGTGCAACTACAATATTCTCGGAAGAAGGTAGCAGTGTCTCAGGATCAAAAAGCCCCCCGAGTTCGCTAGTGCAACAGCAGCAGGTAATCTGCCGTGGTGGAGTTACTGTACACACAATGTCAGTTACCGTCCGTATTCTATATTTTCTGTTAGCTAGCTAGCTACTATTACACACGCATATTGTAGTTCGATAGATTGCGAGTCACGGATACCGACTGTGGTTAGCTGACTGGTTTGTAGCACGATTGCTGATTGGAATAGCTGCACTAGCATGGACGAATATTGCCACATCAGGTAGCTAATACCTCCGAGCCAACTTAAGTTTTACTCTCGGTTAACATACCTGGTTATAGCTACGGACGCCTGTTAGCCAGTAAAACACCATATAGCAAAGATGGCTTATTTCTTAGTTAGATCCATCGATATAACGTTAGAGCTATTTTCGTATGAGCGTAAACAGTAGGTAACTAGCGAGAATAGCTAGCAAATGTCTGCAAGTTATCAGCTAGCTTGCCAGCTAATGTAAGTGGGTATTTGGCATCAATTGGTTTACAGCTAAACACTCTGACTTGCTGTTTAGTTAACTGATACCTTCAACTCCTAGATAAGTTAAATAGTTGGCCAGCCAAGACAGTAAATCGTTAGTTTTGCTAGCTAAAGTTAGCCAAATAGCTACAATTGTTTATGCACATATTAACCAAATGCTTGGACTTAATTGAAGTGCATACGTGGAATTTATTATTTAGCAGGAATTTTAGCAATAGTTTTACTGCCCTTTCGTACATCTCCCCAAAAGAATGACACTGCTGAGGCCAGGAGCCATGACGTTAGCTCACCAGACTGGCCTTTTGCTCCTGAGGGCAGAACTGTGACAGCTGGAAATGTTGGCTGCACTTCATGCAGCAAATTGAGATGTGAAGTCAGCAAGGACGTCTTTTTCCCTAGGGAAACTTGCGATCCCTCCACATGACGGTATTACAGTATATTAATAATATGGCGTAGTCGCGTAACATCTCAGAAGCATATCATTTTTGCATCAAAGCATCTTCATTGGATTACATTTCTTCCATCGCTGAACGACATCGGTTCCAAATGGCAATGACGATGCACTACGTTTTTTATTTCCACAATAGCTTATCTACGGATGCAATAAATTGTCTTTATGAACAGGACATTTCTAATTAAAGAGACACTGAGGTGATTGACAGGGACTGGCCACACCTCAGTATGAGGTAGGCGTGAAGGGAAATGGATAAAGGCTGACAGACTGGGACTTACTAACCTGGAAAGGTTCATAGCCATATCTATAATAATAATAATAATAATAATAATAATAATAATGTGTTATTCAGTTGATGCTTTTATCCAAAGCGACTTACAGTTGATTATACTAAGCAGGAGACAATCTCCCCTAGAGTAATGCAGGGTTAAGGGATTTGCTCTAGGGCCCAACAGCTGTGTAGATCTTATCTTGGCTACACTACATTACATTACATTACATTACATGGCATTTAGCAGACGCTCTTATCCAGAGCGACGTACAACAAAGTGCAAATTAAACACAAGAACAAGTGCAAAGAGGACCTGAGAGGACAGTATAGTTCCAAGTCCTAGTGTAAACATGCAGAAAATCAGAACCCTTTAAGAGTACAATCAACTTTCAAACTAGCATACCACAATTGCAGCTAGAATACAAAAAAGAACAATACCTATACAAGTAACAATATCTATACAATCTATACATAAGTGCCATTACAGTCTAAGGCTAATCATGGTGGTGAGTTGGGGAGGGAAAGGTGTAGCCTGAAGAGATGAGTCTTCAGTCTGCGCTTGAAGGAGGTCAGAGACTGCCATTCTGACATCCACCGGGAGGTCATTCCACCACCGTGGGACCAGGACAGACAGCAGTCGTGAGCGTGAGGTGCAGGTGTGGCGAGGAAGAGGCGCCAGACAGCACGAAGTGGCAGAACGGAAGGGTCTTGTTGGTGTATAAGTCTTGATAAAGGATTGAATATATACAGGGGCTGATCGTTTAACTGCCTGGTATGCAAGCACCAAAGTTTTAAATTTGATGTGAGCCATAACAGGCAGCCAGTGGGGGTTGCAGAGCAGGGGGGTGACATGTGAATGTCTGGGAACATTGAATATCAGACGGGCTGCAGCATTCTGGATCAGTTGTAGGGGTCTGATGGCAGATGCTGGAAGGCCAGCCAGCAGAGAATTGCAATAGTCCAGGCGGGACAGGACCATTGCTTGAACAAGGAGCTGAGTGGAGTAGGTGGTGAGAAAGGGTTGGATTCTCCGGATGTTGTTCAGGAAGAACCTGCATGCCCGGGTCACCGTAGCGATGTTCTCAGAGAAGGATAGCCTGTTGTCCATCACCACTCCATGGTTTCTTGCACTAGGGGATGAGGTCACTGTGGTATCCCCTAGTGAGATGGAGAAATCAGAGAAGGGAGAGGTTAAAGCAGGGATGAAGATCACCTCCGTTTTACCTGGGTTGAGCTTTAGATGGTGGTTGCCCATCCAGCTCTGGATGTCTCTCAGGCAGGCGGAGATACGGATAGAGACCTGTGTGTCTGATGGGGGGAATGAGAGAAAGAGTTGGGTGTCATTGGCATAACAATGATAGGAGATGCCATGAGCAGAGATAACAGGGCCAAGGGATCTTGTGTAGATGGAGAAGAGGAGGGGTCCGAGGACTGAGCCCTGGGGGACTCCTGTAACAAGGGGGTGAGGGGTTGACACCCCTCCAGCCCAGGACACCTGGGAGGACCGGCCAGAGAGATAAGATTTGATCCACTCTAAGCCTGTGCCACAGATCCCTGTAGATGCCAGGGAGGCCAAGAGGATGGAGTGGTTGACCGTGTCGAACGCCGCAGAGAGATCAAGAAGGATCAGGACAGAGGAGAGAGAGGTTGCTCGTGCAGCCTGAAGGGACTCATTGACAGAGAGGAGGGCAGTCTCCGTCGAGTGGCCAGATCTGAAGCCGGACTGGTGGGGGTCCAGCAGGTTATTCTGTGAGAGGAAGGAAGAGAGTTGGTTGGAGGCAGCTTGTTCAATGGATTTGGATAGAAAAGGAAGGAGAGATACCGGATGGTAGTTTTGAATGCAGGCGGGGTCTAGAGTGGGTTTCTTTAGGAGCGGGGTGATGTAGGCCCTCTTGAATGATGAGGGAAAGCAGCCAGAGGACAGAGAGGAGTTAACAAGGGAGGTGACAAATGGGAGGATGTCAGGCGTGATGGCCTGAAAGAGGTTTGAGGGGATGGGGTCCAGGGCACAAGTAGTAGGGCGGTGGGAGAGCAGGAGGTGAGACACATCAGCATCTGTAAGGGGACAGAAAGAGAAGAAACGGGGCAGACACAGAAAGGGAGGCAGGCATAGAAGTTGTGGTGGTCGCGAAGGTGCTGCGGATATCTTCAACCTTCCCGTCAAAAAATACCGCAAAGTCATCAGCAGTGAGCGAGGACTGAGATGGTGGGGGAGGTGTGCTGAGGAGAGAAAATGGAGAACAGTTGACGAGGGTTAGAAGTGGAATTCTGGATTTTTGTTTGGAAGTAATTTCTTTTGGCAGTAGTGATAGCGGAGGAGAATTCCGCCAGGAGAGACTGGTAGGAAGACAGGTCCGATGGGTCTTTTGATTTCCTCCACTTCCTCTCAGCTGCACGTAGGCTGGGCCTGGAGGAACGTAGAAGGTCAGAAACCCATGGGCTGGGAGGGGAGGATCGAGCAGGCCGGGAGACAAGAGGACAGAGAGAGTCAAGGGCTGAGGAGAGAGAAGAAAGCAGTGCGGAAGATGCAGAATCAGAGGGTAGTTTGGAGAAGGATTCAAGAGGAGGGAGGGAAGCGGTGACTCTGGGGGCAAGGGAGGAGGGTGATAGAGAGCGGAGGTTACATTGGACAGAAACAGTGGGGGTGAGAGAAGGGGAGGGAGGCAGAGGGAGGACCACTAACCTTCCAGCTCCCAGTCATGTACCTTAGCCACTAGGCTACAAGCTGCTCCCTATCTGACTGTAAATCAGCGTCTGCTAAATTCATGCAATGTAATATTAAGGCCAAGTAAGTGACAGTGATCTCGTCAGTTCTCAGGTTGATTTCAGATTCCCCACGTAGCGGTGTTTCATCCCGGCGAGGGAAGCGCCGTGTTTGCTAGCTCAGGTGTGCGCTTTCCCTCCCCTGTCCGTGCAGCCGGCAGCGGAGAGAATGGCGTCCCTGTGCCAGAGCCAGCAGCAGCGCGTGAAGGCGTCCATCGTGTCCGGCTGGCAGCTGGCCGAGGCGCAGAATCAGCTGTGCGGCCTGGAGCTGCACGGCTCCGAGTCCCTGGAGCAGGAGCGCGCGCGCGTGCTCGCCAGCTCCGCCGAGCTTTCGCTGACCGAGTGCGAGTGGCGCCGCAAGGAACGCATGCTGGAGAGCCCCGACCAGCGCACGAGCCCCGTCCTCCACCCCGACTGCAGCAGAGACGTCTTCAACAAGGTAGCGACGCAAATCCAGCACAATAGCTCGATTTTGAGTTCCTGTTGAGTCCCTAGATTTGAGTTCCTGTTGCCTTCCTGTCTGCTTTGTCTGGCCATTCTCCTCTGACCTCTCTATCAAGGCATTTTGGCCCACACAGCTGCTGCTCACTCTGTGTTTTTTGTTTTTAACACCATTCTCTCTAGAGACTGTTGTATGTGACAATCCCTAGGGATCAGTATTTACTGAGATACTCAAACCCCCCTGTCTGGCACCAACAATCATTCCACGGTCAAATTAACTTGGGTCATGTTTCTTCCCCGTTCTGATATTTGTCTGAACAAGAACTTAACCTTGACCATGTCTGCATGCTTTTATGCATTGAGTTGCTGCCACATGATTGGTTGATATTTGCATTAACACGTTCATGTACAGTTCTACCTAATAGACTGGTCTCTGAGTGTATAAACTCTTAAATTCATTACTTTGGTGTGGTATCAGATTCTCTGTGATTTGATGATTTAATCATTGTGTTAGCAAGTATGTCTCTTCTTTTTTTATAGAGCATTATCAATGTTCAGAGCAGAAGCATGGAAGCGGAGCATGACAAGAGTAAAACCTTTGTTCAGAAATATGAGCAGGAGTTGAGGCATTTTGGTAAGTCATAATTTGGTCACAATCAAAACACCTGCTTGAGATTATGAATTGAAATTCTTTGTTTTGCATTTTCTCATTAGTCATATATCTGGGGTATTTTCTTATAGTTTTGACGCAAGAAAGATCCATGTATAATTTTCAAGTAAAGTTTCTTATTTACATGGGTTTGTCTCACTCACCTGGTCATGGTCACCCAAAAGTGAGTCCAAAGTTCAGCAGCTAGACTGCACACCTGCTTGCCCAGGTCAAATAAAACCAGGTGTGTAATGAGCAGAACTGCTTCGCAACATACCCGATCTTGTTAGTGATGATGCTGGTGCTATTCAGTTTGTTCAGAGATCCATCTGGTTCATAAAGAAGCTGAGTTCACTGTGCTGATGCTATCAAATGGTGAAATAGCATGTCCACTGCAATTACCCCATGCCATATCCTAGTGATGAGTGGGAGCAATGAGTAAGGTGTTTTAATGTTCAGGAGTCTTTAATGTTCTTTTGGAGAACCTATTCAGGTTGGATTTTGTATGTTTTTGTTAATTTGTGGTGTGTGTGTGTGTGTGCGCTTGCGTGCGTGTGTGTGCGCTCGCGTGTGTTCAGTAAGTGCATCATTCCAACCAGGTGTTCTAGTATCGCTGCGGATTTTCCTCTAGACGCGGTAACAATTGATTTTAAATTGCTAATTTGAACAGCAAGGGTTAGGGCTTGAGCCAGTTTGTTTGTCTCGATCGCTGTTAATCACTTCTACTAGTTGCATATCTGTAGAGTGATTGAACGTTTGTCTTAAATAGCTGTGGAATTTATCAGTAGATTAGCTTTGATTTGATATTGCTTGTGAGCAATTTAAATAGGCGTGTTTGTGATGTTATGTTTCACCCCATCCCAGTCTGCTCTCTCCCTCGAAGACCCCCCCTGCGACGTGGGCCTCCACGGCGTCGGAACCCCTCGAACCTCAGCTACCCCCCGCTGACCCCCTGTGAGGACTTTGCTGTCACAGGGGGACTATGAAACTGCCAGTCTGCCACTCGGAAGGCTGACTTCATCCCTGTGTATGCCTCCCTCCAGTCCCTACAATTCCTTGCCCTCACGGAGACCTGGATCACACCTGACAACACCGCCACTCCCGCTGCCCTCTCATCCTCCTTCTCCTTCTCGCACACTCCCCGGCCTTCCGGCCGTGGCGGTGGTACTGGTCTTTTAATTTCCCCCTCATGGAAATTCTCTCTTCTCCCCCTCTCTGACCTGTCCATATCCACTTTTGAATACCATTCTGTTGCAGTATTCTACCCTACTAACCTTTTCATTGCAGTTGTCTACCGTCCTCCAGGGCCCCTGGGAAACTTCCTTGATGAGCTAGACACCCTTCTCAGCTCCTTCCCTGATGATGGCACCCCACTGATTCTCCTTGGAGACTTCAACATCCACCTTGAAGCCTCCCAGGCTGCTGCCTTCCTACCGCTAATCCACTCCTTTGGCCTCTCCCTGAAACACTCTCCTCCAACCCACAAGGCGGGCAATGTCCTAGACCTTGTCTTTGTGAGGAACTGCTCATGCTCCGATTTCACGGTTACCCCTCTGCATACATCTGATCACCACTTCATCTCATTCTCCCTCCCTCTTCCTCCCCATCCTCCTTCCACCCACACTTCCTCAGCCCGCCGTAACCTCCACTCCCTCTCACCCTCTTCCTTTGCCAGCACTGTCACCGCCTCACTCCCCCCTCCCCCCACTGACTGTGCATCTGCCACCCTCCTTTCATCTCTCTCCTCCGCCTTTGACTCTCTGTCCCCCTGTCTCAAAGCCACCTCGCACATCCCCTCCCAGTCCTTGGATATCTGACACCCTCCGTAACGCCAGGACCAGCCTCTGCACAGCGGAGAGGAAATGGGGAAAATCCAGAGACCCTTCAGACCTCACAATTTACCAGTCTCTCCTGGCGGCATTCTCTTCTGCTGTCACTGCCGCCAAAGCAAAATACTATCAGACACAAATTCAGAACTCCGCTTCTAACCCCCGGAAACTGTTCTCCATTTCCTCCTCTCTCGTCAACGCACTGCCTCCTCCACCTCAGTCCTCCTTCGCTGCTGATGACTTTGCTGACTTTTTCGATGAGAAGGTCACAGTCATCCGCAGATCCTTTACAACCACCGCCCCTTACTGTGCCTTTCCCCCCCCTCTAGGCCCATCCCTTCCTTTTCCACTTTCTCCCCCCTTACAGACTCTGATGTTTATCAACTCCTGCTCTCCCACCGCCCTAAAACCTGTGCCCGTGACCTTATCCCCTCTTCTCTTCTCCAGACTATCACACCAGACATTCTCCCATTTGTCACCTCCCTTGTCAACTCCTCCCTGTCTTCTGGCTGTTTTCCAGCATCCTTCAAGAGGGCCCATATCACTCCATTGCTAAAAAAGCCTACCCTGGATCCCTCCATCATCCTGAACTACCGTCCGGTATCTCTTCTTCCTTTTCTTTCTAAAACCATAGAACGAGCTGCTTCTACTCAACTTTCTTCTTTCTTTTCTAACAACAACCTGCTAGACCCCCATCAGTCTGGCTTCAGATCGGGCCACTCGACAGAGACTGCGCTCCTCTCCGTCAGTGAGTCGCTCCATGCCGCACGAGCGGCCTCCCTCTCCTCTGTCTGGACTGGATTGAGTCCTACCTCTTTGGTCGCTCCTTCCAGGTTGCCTGGGCTGGTACGGTATCGACACCTCGGCCCCTTGCCACAGGAGTTCCCCAGGGCTCAGTCCTAGGCCCGCTTCTTTTTTCTCTTTACACCCGTTCCCTTGGCCCTGTGATCACTGCACATGGGCTATCCTACCACTGCTATGCGGATGATACCCAATTCTTCATCTCGTTCCCACCATCTGATACACAGGTTTCTGCCCGTATCTCTGCTTGCCTGAGTGACATCCAGAGCTGGATCGATAACCACTATCTAAAGCTCAACCCAGGCAAGACTGAAATGATATTCATCCCTGCTAATACCTCTCCCCACCTGGATCTCTCCATTTCCCTCAGGGATACCACACTCACGCCATCACCCAGTGCAAGGAACCTCGGCGTGGTGATGGACAGCAGACTGTCCCTTTCCGAGAACATTGCGGCGGTGACCCAGTCATGCAGGTTCTTCCTATACAACATACGGAGAATCCGCCCCTTTCTCACCCCCTACTCGACCCAGCTCCTGGTCCAAGCGATGGTTCTGTCCCGCCTGGACTACTGCAATACCCTCTTGGCTGGCCTCCCAGCGTCCGCCATCAGACCCCTCCAACTTATCCAGAATGCAGCAGCTTGTCTGGTCTTCAACCTTCCCAAATACTCACACGTCACCCCCCTGCTTACTTCCCTCCACTGGCTGCCTGTCATGGCTCGCATCAAATTCAAAACATTGGTGCTAGCCTTCCAAGCAGTTAAAGGGTCTTGCCCAGCTTACCTACAAAAAATCATCAGACCCTACACCCCTGCCAGACCTCTTCGTTCAGCCTCCACAGGCCGCTTGTCACCTCCCCCTCCACCTCACACTCACGACTACTGTCTGTTCTGGCTCCACGGTGGTGGAACGAACTCCCCGTTGAGGTCAGAACTGTAGAATCTCTCCCCACCTTCAAGCGCAAACTGAAGACGCACCTCTTCAAGCAGCACCTCTCCCCATCCCTCCCTACCTCCCTGTGATGTTTAATTGTTGTCTTTGTGATTTACGTAGTGTTTCGGTATTTTTAGTTGGCTAGGTAAGCAGTATTTGGATAGTTAAGTTTGGTCACTTTTGCTTTGTTGTTTGTTTATTTGTTGTTTTAAAAAGGAATAGAAAAAAAAAAAAAATAGGCCCTGGTCCTTATCTTTGTTGTACGGGTAGCAATTGAAATTGTACTTCCCTCTCGGGTCTTTCAGCGCACTTAGCCCTGGTTATGGGTATGCACTTGGATAAGAGCGTCTGCCAAATGCCAATAATGTAATGTAATGTATGTGCGCTCGCGCATGTGTGCAGGTATGTTGCGACGCTGGGACGACAGCCAGCGCTTCCTCTCCGATCGGCCCTACCTGATCTGCGAGGAGACGTCAAACTACCTGATCCTGTGGTGCTTCCGTCTGCAGGCCGAGGAGGTGAGCCTCACCCACCGCGCTGCTTACCCTGTGACTTAGCCTGCGTCCTACCCTCTGTCAGGCTCACTGTGTGAGCACAACAGCCTGCCAGTTTGTCCTGGCTGATATTCAGTCTCATTCAGACCGGACATCCAAAACGAAATCTAATCTGTACTGTTCCAGCACTACCGTCCAGTATGTGTTAGAAAAGCACAATCGTATTTACATAGAAAGTGTAGACTGATGTTCATATTGGTGGGTAAAATAATGATTCCGATGGTCTTGTTAACAGAAAGAAGCTCTGATGGAGCAGGTTGCCCACCAAGCTGTCGTCATGCAGTTTATCCTGGAGATGGCCAGCAGCTCCCAGCAGGACCCAAGAGGCTGCTTCCGACAGTTCTTCCAGAAGGCCAGGGTGAGTGGAGCTTAGTCACTTGTCCGTCTACAAGCGCATGACTGTGTCCTGTCATTCCTAACGTGTAGTATTTATTTCAGTGTTGGCATAGATACACACTTATTTCTCAAATTGGGTGAATATAGAAGAGGAATTACCAGATTTAGTTGAACAAAGTGGAGATGATCTATTAGTTGTACATCTCCCAAGTTACCTTTCACATAAGAAGGTTGAATCCTCTAATATAGTCAGAATCCAGGAATATTTAATGCTCAACACCACACACTAAAGTGTCCAGTGTTAATTAACTGTAAAAGTAAGTCCAACAGGGTCCATATTTACTCTGTGAGTGTTGATTTAACACTGAACATTTTACTATCTTCTATTACCACTAGAGGCAGGATGACCTCACATGGCTTTGGCTTGTGGATTAGTTTGCCCTCAATCGCACAGGCCACATTGAGTTGTACTCAGCCTGTACTGCAGTAGGGCAGTTGAAAGTAGAAGTTGTGGATTAGTTGAATTTCATGGGTACAACAGGCTTTTGATCTAAATTGCCCCTCTGTCAGGTGAGTTTTTGTAAATGCACATATTTACAAGGTAGATTTCTGTAGAATTGTATTACAGGCTTTGATTGACTGAATGGTTTTCCCAGTGGCTGACAGAAATGGTTGATAGGCGTATCATATTGTATTTTAAGTAACCTTTTATTTAAAATCTTGTTTTTACTTATTGTGCAATCTCAATAAGGCACAACTCACCAGTGTCAGGCTGAGAGAGACTGATAAAGCAAAATTGTTGAATGAACTTTGTTGGTGAAAAATATTATTTAATCTCCTCGAGACGAGACAGGACGGATATTTGGACGTCTTCCACGCAGAGCTGGAAGCCTTCAAGCAGAGGGTGAAGGACTACACGGTGAAGTGCAAAGGGGAGACCCCCAACAACACGGAGCCCCGCCGCTGTCTGGACCCCACAGAAGTCCTGGAGTCCTTACCCCCCGTACGTCTGACATACCGAGTGCTTTCCTCACGCTGGCGCGGTCTCCGTCCGCTCATAGTCCTTCATAGTCCTTCATAACTCAGCTGTATGTCTGGACACTCAGCTGACCATTGACATGACATTCTCAGCCAGCAGATAGAGTCCAATCCGATTCCGCTAGGATTTTTTGGCTTTTTACCAAACTTTGACGGATAATGTTGTAGACATTTTGCAGTACTCATTTAAATATAAATGTACTTAAAAATACATTGAAATATAGTGGTTAACTATATTTGTGTGTTGGGGGAAGGACACGTATCGGGCAACGTCTTCCACGGTGCAATTTTGTGCATCCTACAAAATGATACCTTTTTGGTAGTGGCCTCATTGTAAATCTAAAAAGGGACCTTTTCTCTGTTATAGGAGCTAAGGAGAGGCTTCCAATTACAGAACATGCAGATCCTACAGACCGTTCTCAGCACGATGAACCCACAGGTAGTCCCATTCCTCTGAACGATCACTCCAGCCATGCTGATGTGATGTATGGGGACCTGCTGTGCTTACTTAAGCCAGGCTGATGTTCAGCGTTGTCCAGAGTACCCACAGCACACAATCCCAGAACATTGCTCATATTTATGTCCATCAACGCCAGGCAGCTCCACAAATGTATGAAGTCTATTAAAAATGTATACTGCTTAACTTGCTTGCCATTATAATAATGATATTTCAAAGGAAAATGCTTTGCTTTACTATAGTGGGACCTGTACTGATGTGAGGCAGTGGTTCCCTGTCTCAGTCCTGGAGTTACCCCTGTGTATGCTGGTTTTCCTACCAACCACAATAGCCATTTAAGAATTTTAGTCTTTCTTAATAAGGTGATTATTTACCTTAAACACAACATTATGCCTGAAATAGCTTTGCAATTGCATGAAGAATAAAATGACCATGTTGACCCTAAGTCTTTCATTTGATCAGTAAAAAATAATTTACCACCTTTTCTGCAATCTTTCTGCAAAACGTATGCATTGTTTGCAATATAGCATAGTAATCACAATATGACCATGAGAATTGTATTCTTGATGGTACTGGATGCATAGCTGTTTGACAAATTGTGGTTTAAAAGTGCAAGGTAATCCCTGTAAACATGAGAAGCACCGGAGTAAGAGAAATTGACAGCTCGTTAAATTTATTTGATTACAATTGTGGTTGGAAGGAAAACCAGCATAGACAGGGGTACACTACAGGACTAAGACTGGGAAGCAATGGTGTAAGGGAACTCGCAAGTGAAGGATGTAAAATAGACCAGGCAGCATCTGACTGTATTTAGATCTGGCCTCAAAAACTGGTGGAATGCCAAATCTTTATATAAATAAAATAAACTGAAATATAAATGATACTAAGCAGGAATCTGGATATGTGATATATGAGCCAATGAGAGGCCAGGGCATGGGTTGCATAACGAGCAGTAATCTGTGAGATCCGAAAGAAAATGGCTTCTTTCCCTAAACTGTTCAATAGCAGTGATTCACCAAATCCCAATAACATACACATTTCAGCTGCTGCCTGTCAGACCTGAGGCAGTCCAGTTGCTGTTTACAAAGAAGCTGTTGCTTGCTTTAGATTACTCATTCTGCGCAGACCGTGTGATGTTACTTCTGCAAGAGCTGTGCTTCTTTGTATTTCTAATGCAGAGGTTGTATTGTGTCATTGGCTCACGCCTCCCTTGCGTTTCCCCCCCTCTGTCACCAGGTGGCAGAATATCATGTAAAGCGCTGCCTGGATGCTGGACTGTGGAGCAACACAACGCGAGGGCTAAAAGAGGACGCCATGGAAACGGACGAGAGCAGATTAATGGAAACCTCATAGCAACTCCGTCTTTCAGATAGGAAACTGAAACGGGCAGCGGACGACCCACACAGACTATTTTTGTACGCAGGTTCCGCGCCTGAATGTGTGCTGCACTTTATATTTGTTCTTTAAAGTATTTAAAAAGAAAAAAGAACATGGTATCGTGGAGCTTTCGTTTTTGCCGAAATTTGTTTCTGATCATGGATTTGGGGTAGTAGATTCGGCCTGTTGCATCCCGAAAAAGTTATCTTGGATTCCAGGTGGCTGGGAGGAGATGCTTGTTTCTGCTTTCATCTCATAACTTTAGGACGTTGAAGGGAACTAGCTTGCTAATTAAGTCTTAGCCTCACACAAGCTTGGCACAGATGCCAAATCCCCTTGTTGGAGAAAAATCAATAAAGTATTTGTTGTTTGTTGGTTTTTTTTTATTAAACCGCAGGTTGTTATTTTCACGAACATTTGTTTAAGGTGATCACTATTCTGAAAGTGGCTTGTACCAGTGGCCTTGACCTCTGTTGTACACTAAATGTAGTATTCCAGAGAAAACTGCTGATTTATCCCCTGGCGGAGCACACGTGTCCAAAGACAATAAAACCAATTATGGCTGGCTAAGGTTAGTGCTGCATCACAGGAGTGGGCGAGACTGAATAGACTACTTTGAGATGCCAGATCGACAAAGTAATAATTTACTTTGGCATCAGGTTTATTAGGTGTACTCAGAAGTGCTCTTAGCCCTGTGTCATATTTAACCTATGCAAAGTATTTGGCATATAAAAATTAGCTTGTAGAAGAGATATTTTAGATATTTCTTATTTTATGTGTTGAGGCTGTAGATATTGAGGTTCTTTTCAAAATGTCAAAAAGGATGTAATGTTAAAGGATCATCACATTTTTATTATGAATGTGCTTTGTCACTTTTTGCTAAAAAAAACAAATTGCATGTTGAGGTCAATCAGTAACCAATAAAACTGATGTCATGGAAGTATTCTGATTTACGGTTATAGCAATTAAAATGGCTCTTCTAGCAGATGCTTAAAATGTGCTTTCCTTGTTTTTAGTCATGATTACAAAATGCTGTTCAAAACCCTTTGGAAAGTTGGTATATTCTAATGCAAAAGACACCATTTACAGAGATTTAGGGAGGCTTTTAAAACTGGTGAGCATTGCCTTCAGTCTACACTGGTCCCATTGTGACCCTGGTGATTATTACGAGTTAAACTGCAGCTCGGTAACATCTAAATACCAAAATTAAATAATTTGGCTCTATCACATCAGGGCAAATTAGATTAGGATGCATAATAGGTTCCTCAGATTGTGCAAAACAAGCAAAGCTTTACAAATGTAGCGTAAAACAGGTATGTGTTCCTGTAAAGCTATGAACCAATAAACCCAAAAGGAAAAAAAGTGACTGTTAAATCTGGAACATTCATGGTGCAGGTATATGTGTAACAGTTTGGTGGATGAGTCTTTGGTTCATATGTGCCAGTCTGTTATAGTCCCGGCACAGTCCCTGCAAGATGACATTTTCTCTGTGCATCACACTCACTTCTCGTACACTAGCAACAGCACCATTTTAGGGGGGGGGGGGGAATGGCTTTTCTCAGAAATACACAAGATGTCCCCTCATTTGTTCTGCCTTCTGCCTGAGTGAAGCCAGTGTGGCCACTCAAAACCATCCTGTGTGAAGTACTGTAGTCCAAGACTATGCAGGTTACAGAAATTGTGGTGGGGGGTTCGAAAAAGGGATTGTGTAAGAAAAATGACATGCAACCTTAAATAAAATTTGATTTGGTCTTAAAGACCTGGAATCCATTGCCATTCTTGGGTTTGACTAATCGATACCAGAAAATATGGTTTTCCATTTTGTTACTAACATAACGCATAAAAATAAATCTCCCTGTTGTCCTTGAGGGAACAGCTAATATAACCCATGCGTTTCCCACAACACAATTTATCACCTAAAGGATTTGGCCTTGTCACTAAAAATACTAAAAGCTGTTTACCTTTATCAAAACCAGCTTTCAAAAGGGAATTCAGGTGAAGGGAAATCAGGTTAATATGCAAATGCACCTGTTGCATCAAAAACGAGCCTTGTACCTTTGGTTACCTCAGAAGCAGAGATTGGATAAGATGAATTTGGCTTAATTAAAATTATGTGCATATGTGCAGAAAGAAGTAAAACAATGCGTGGAAGCAGTTCATACAGAGTGAAACATACATCATCTATTCAAATTGTGAAAGAATTGGCACAAAAATAAAAACACATTTATCCATGATTGAAAATTTTTATGTACTAGAAAAGTAGACTTTGTATCAAGTGGTCTCATTTTCAATTCAAGGAAATACATCAGGTACTTGAAAAAGAATGCCTGTAACTCCGATGAGAAATATAAAATACAAATATGTAATACTAAATATACAATAAATATGAATCAGTATTTTAAGGCCTGGCTGAAATAGTTTAATAAGAACACGTTCTCAAAAATCAATAAATCAAAAAATCAATAAAATCTGAATTATAGGCAGCATTAACAATTATAACAAACCTGACAGGCAAACATGGTGAATGTCAAAAAAAGCTCAACTGGCTAAATTAAACAGGTGAAACACATGGGTCTCTTTGAACACTTTCATAATTTTGTTAAAATGCATAACAACATAAAACCTCTATAATGCACTTTAATTAAGACCTATTAACATCCCCTATCCCTTGTAAGACTAGTGCATGTGCAATTTATTTAATTGAAAGTATGTTGAGTACAGCTAGCCAACTCATGCTTCAGCATTTTCCAACTGAAGGTTATAGAGGGTTGATTAAATTATTTGAATATTATTAAAATTCCCTAATATGACTCCACTCCAGTGGAAGTAATTTACCGCTTAATACGTTTAGCTGCCTTCATTAAGCAAAAATATAGGTTTGGCATCTAGGAAAGACTTGAGATTTTTCTGAATGTGGTCATTAAGAAGCAGTTTTCACAGTTAAATACAATCATAATACAATGCAAGTGCAACCTTCTCAGGAACAAGGTAAGCTAAGGCAATATTAATGCAAAATAAAGCTCTACTTCTCACTCCAAAATTATGACACAAATAAAAAAATATTTCATTAAGACCAAGGGAATTAGCATAACGTTGCTTTGATCACGTTCCCATTGTATACAGCTATCAGGAGTGTTAACGGTACACTGGAGTGTACCGTTAACGCATCAACGTTGACTTCCTTCTACACATTTCCCACTGATTAAGAAGCCCATTCACCTCATCATATTCCTTTATTCCTCCTTATCATCTCCGTTATGTCTCCTTTATGAACCCCTCTGCCAACCACTTGACAACGCTCCACTTTTCTTAACCCTTAACTGGTAGCGCAAAGACACTACCCTCCCCCCTCTTTCGTGCTCCGAAATGTCACATTGTGAGACGATTGACTCCATTTTGGCTCCAATGGCTCTAGACCTTCCCAGCGGCCTTATGGTTTACAGACCCCACTTTCCCAGACAGGAAGGTGTGAACATGAGGCCAGATTTTGTTGGTTTCAGTTCCTGAAAAGGTCTCCAGAACACCCTTGCTTCTGTGGACGGAAGGAGAGGTATATTGTTCAAAAGACTACAAACCCATTGCTCTCAATTGTGAACAGGAATTAAAAAGGAGTTAACATGAAGCAGATACTCCATCATCCTTGAATTATTTTAAATATAAAAAAGATTATGCATTTAGAAGAAGTCATGACAGGTTTTAAATTATAGATTTAGAATTATTCATCAGGCCAGGCTAAATTCTGAAATAAAGATACATTTCTCTACGTTTCGACGTCTCGAAGTTTTAGGCAAACAAATTTATCATTAAAACTTTTAGAGTAATTTCTCTTGCTGAAAAAATATCAATACAATCTCACTCGAGAATTGATATTTGTTTTACATAGCTGGCCTGCTAGTATGTAGGCCAAATCGTTGATGTGTTGAAACGCTTTCAGTTGGATACGGAATTTGCATTCAGAACACAACTTGCCTGAGATGATCAATTAATTTTAAGGTTCTATTATCACAGCTACGTATATGTTAAAATTAACACACATACTTTGCAGAGTAAAAATACTTTATAAAACTGCACAAACATATCACTGCCAACATATGACTGTATGTACCAGGCATGCATTTTTTTGGGATGCTGACAGAACACACCAATGCCCCCTGCCACTGACAGCACTCCCAACACCTGACCCTGTCCTAAAGTCATGATCGTGCACAGTGACTGCATTGTTTGTAGTGGTATCAGCTTGAGCACAGGTTAAATAAACCTCCATGCCCTTGGCACAGGTCAGAAGATGTTTAGATACAAAACACAGCTTCTGTTTTGGTGCGTTCATATTTCCCCTTCCAATTCATCAGTTTATATAATTGTAGTTTATTATAGTTTATCAGTTTATATTGTTTTTATACCTTTTAATAACTGGTGTTTGTTGTACATTTCAGTACATTATGTGTGGAAGCATTGACTGACTGAATATACTTTTCTTATGGTTGTGTTCAGCCTCCTTCATGACATGGAATCAGAAGCTGAATGCAAACAATAGACTGACACTCGAGTTCTCCAAACCACAATACAGCACTGCTTCATTCTCACACAATGAACGTTGACCATTAACGTTTGCTGGTACCTGTAGTACTCCAGGACCGGCTCGGTCTGGGTCTCGTAGGCATGTAGTCTCTTTGTGACAGTCTCTGGGGTGTCATCGTCCCTCTGCGCTAAGGGTTCGCCAGTGACATCGTCAAGACCCTGCGAAAACAAAATGGTGATCAAAGTCAGCACTGCAACCATACTGAATGGGGGCTGATGGATTTCCAATGCTGTCAGTATGCTGTGGCACAGTTATGTAACGGACCAATTATCACGTCCCATTGTCAGATATGCAATAACAGTAAGAGAGCAGAGCAGAGCCAGTGTACCGACAGCAGGGGCAAGTTACGTCAACAGAACAAGACTAACCACGAACCAGTAAAATGCAAATTGTATTGTCTGAGGCTAGCTAATCCCTTTGTGTCATGAAAATGTTACAATTCCTCATAATTTTCCGTGTTAGTTGCGGGAGAATGTGGGTTGACATGGGAAAGTTGGATGACATGAACATAGCAGCGGGCATGTAAGGATCACAAGTCCAAGTAAAGACCAGTCGGAGAGGCAGAGTGCATGTTCGAGCTGCAGTAAGGTGCGTGCGTGTGCGTGTGTGTGTGCGTGTGTGGCAGCTCTGACATCAGCAGCCTCCTAATGTCGGTGAGTCAAGACCTGGGTTGAGTGCCAGAATTAATCTTTATTAGGAAGGAACTCAGCCATGCAAATGAAAGCACCGAGAAGCTCAAATAACAGAAATGCAACAGAGGTTACAGTCACCCCAGGGCAAGAGCCTTATCCCACAAGCCAGAGCAGCTGCAGATCAAGACTGTCTACACCACTCACAATCCCTGCTCCCTTGTTCACTGCAAAATGGATTAACCTGCACTACTTTAATTGGTAGGGGAAGAGCAAAGGTCTCCACTGGGATCTTCAGAGGGAATAACCCTCTCATTGTCTTATCTGTCTATTTGGTAAGCCATCATTCTAGTTCCAGTGAAATATTATCCAAGATTTCTTGTCAAATCCCATACACAAACACAAGACATTGGACTTCAGTCGCTTCTTGTCAGTCTGCGACAATCAGAGTGATAGCTTTTAGCACAAGCTTATATGCCTTAAAAGGTACAATATAATCAAGATTTTTGTGTTAAAACATTGTTACAAGACCATTGTAAATCCCTTCCTATCATTCACAAAGGCTCACCGATATGTTGACTCACCCTATACCTGTGTTCATAGTCCTTAAATTCGGGTTTCAAAATATACAGTTGACGACCCGACACTGTACCAAAACATTGTATAACTCTGCATTGTATAACCTCTCTTGACTGTTAGAAGTCCAAAATGGCCTATTGTAGCTTTAAGGAAGAGCATAAATCCATGGACTCACAGGGATTTTGGGCGGGTTGAAGTCGGTGTTGTAGACTCTGCCGCTGGGCAGGTGGAGCCAGCGAGACGTGAGGCGCTCTTTGATGGTCTGAAAGGGCACGTTCAGGTTGATGACGGTGTCGACGCTGTAGGCCTCGTCCAGGGCCTCGGCCTGACGCACAGTGCGGGGGAAACCTGCCAGAGACACAGGCGCGGGAACGTTCACTCGCAGTCTCAGAGCAGGAGGGCCTCCTCCGGAATTTCTGGAAGGTTTCTGACCCGTGCCCTTTGAGGACACGGCATTCGGGGTTTGAACAGCAGCCAGCGCTGTGTGCAGCTTATGAGCACATTCCAGAAGCCTTGTGGAGCCCAGGGAATGGGATCCCTGCCTACAACTCTGGTACAGGCAAGGTTTCAATCCATAAATGTATGTTCATTTTGACTGTTATACATTATATGACTCATCACCTAAACCTCTTATTCAATCTTGTTATTAGTATTATGTTTAAAAACAGTATTGAAATGTTGTGTACAACCTTGAAATAATGTAAAACTTATACCTTTTCTCATGTCCACGATTATTATTATATATATATATATATATATTTTTTTTACAGTTCCCTTTGTCATTAACTGCAACTTCCAAATGAGAAGCAAGTATAAAAAAATAAGTTTAAAAAAATAAAATAAATAAAAAAGTTGGATATGACTGAATATCAGGTATGATAATAAAATAAAATGAGCAGACAAACTGGTTTCAACTGGGTGGGAAATAGCCCGTGGCATTATGAACTCCCTTTCAATATTTAAAACTGAAATATAACCATACAGCCAGCACATGGAGGCAGATCCCTCATCTCTCGGCGATCATTCACACTTGCCACACAGTCTCTTGTGGACAGAATTATATTTACAGCTGTTAGTTGCTTCTTCTGTGGAAGTTAGGCTACATGAGTCATACAAACCTAGTACTATATAGCAATAAAGATATTGGTCAATCTGGCATTGCTCTTTCCACACCCAGGTAGGGTGTAATAACATGGTGTTTACATTTATATCTAATCAGTGGGGGAAAACCATTAGTGGGCTGTAAATCACAAGGGAAGGTGAAGTGAACATAGGCACATACATAAAGGACACAGCACGTAAGTCCTCTAGGGTTTAGAAATGGCATACGTTACATAAAAGATAAATGCTATTATTATCCTGTTTAGAAACATGAAAAAAGTATGCATCTAAAGTATATATACTATGTGGTTTAATACACACCCCAGTTGAAGAGAAACAGTAATATCACAGTAATTCCATTAAGCTGCCACTGCAGAGAATCTGTGCTTTTACCATCCAGCAGCCAACTGCTCTGCTCCGCTTTGCGTAGCTCGAACAGGATGAGACGGGTGATGATGTCATCAGGGATCAAATGGCCCTGGTCAATACAGGACTTCACCAGGAGTCCGATCTCTGCATGGAGAAACAAAGGGTAGAGAGGAGTCATATCCACCACATTCTAACCCAGCATAGGAAGAAGTCACGTGATCTTTTAATGAATGCTTAGAAAGGACTAGTCGTTAAGAACACAGGGCCCTAGATAAGGACTAGCTACTTTATCAGTTAGCTGGGAGGGTGGCTTCTGAATGCTTGCAACATGATAATGGCCATTTCTGATAAAACTATTTATTCTGCCAATCATAAGCTGTTTAGTCATTCTGCAGTTGTAATAAAGTGTACAATACATGTAAGGTTGTCTGCGAGTAGATGCTTTGGCAACATATTCAATGTATCATTATCTTTCTCACATTAGCCCCCTATTAAGGATTTCAGTATTTGCAGCACATGGTTATCTCCTTTAGACTGGGAAATCCAGTGAAATGTTGCTGTGCCTACTGAGAGCAAAACAACAGAACCAAGTATGCGACTCCAATATAACTCCAGCCTATATTTTGCCAACATGCACATCACCTTGCACAATGCTTCCCACAGTCAAAATAGTGGCTAGTGGAATTTGAAAGGCTGTCAGTGAACCAAGCTTAGCATATACAGTATATACGAGGGGGGGGGGGGGGACTCACACAGCAGTTTCTGTAAAATGGTAAAACATAAATGGTGCAATGTTGAGTAAACACTGGCAACTCAGTCCTGCATGTTTTGCTTGATGTTGATATTAAAAATGACACACAAGGTGAAGGTCCAAATATTTATTGTATTAACAATCCTTTAAACTTTTAAACTTTGCACATACCTAGTGGTTTACTACATGCCTATAATTGCCAGAATTGTGGATTAAGCCTTTTAATTTTTGCATCCTCATAAAATCTGAACGTTTCTCTTAAAGTAATGTGACGCTTCATATCTCGGCAAATAAAACAAATGTAGTCTATACCCACAGTTTGTATTACTGTCTGGAATTGTTCTTTTAACTTAGTGTACATTGGCAGAACATTTTATGCATGTAAAATTATAATATATCATTTCCAAAATAACAGGTGATAAAGAATAGTCAGGAAGTCACACGGTTTGGTCTCTTCGACATCATCCGCCTCCTATAATGACAAATCTGTGTAAAATCTGCCAAAGTTATTAAATGCTGTAACCCATCTGTTCTGCATGCATACAGAGTCTTAATATTTTTGCTATGATTAAACTGCAAGAGTTTCATACATTCACTTTGCCATCACATTTCCGCAAAAACAATAGCCCCATTGTAGAATAAAGACATTGCATCGTCGTCTACAAACGTTTTATAGACGATGCAAAGTATAGTTTAAAACAGATAATTAAATGCGAAGACATAACTATTACTCTCAGTGACGACGCAATACATAAAGCTAAATTAGCACATACCTTAAAGGAGAAAAAATGGTTTCATCAACATGTAGCCTAGATATTTAGTTTGCTGGTTAGCAGCCAAGCAAATGTAGCCATCTAAATTGTGCTTTGCATGCAAATCTAGCTAGCTAGCTAGCTGTCGACAACATGTATGCAATTTCCTAACCCACAACATGTTAGCTAATTTCACTACGTTTTACTCTGGCGTAGGAGATGCTATTCACAGAAGATTGCTTACCCGTCTTGGCGTTAATGTTGGTCCTCAGAATGTCCCCACTTGAAATGTGTTTCAGTTCGAAACTTTTTCTTATACGACCAGACACAGTTCCTTTTCCCGAACCGGGCGGCCCCATGATAACAGCTCGAAATAGAACGCGCAAAACCATTTCCAGACTATATTTTAAAACAATAAATGAAAAGCTGAAGATGCTCCCATTTAAAACACCCTCTGCGTTCTTTAAAAAAAATACAGTAAAATGCTTTATGTCCAATGGAACCTTGCAGAACCCGCCTGTACCTGACGTGGCATCCACTTCTCTTCCTTACTAGAGTCTCCAGAACTAATCTCGTTTTTTTCACGTCTGTTTTTTGAGACCTTCCAGCGAGGCGGAGGCGAGGGAGGAGAATCGGTTGCGTTCCAGGAAGTTTCTTGCAGACGCGTGAATGCTTGCTGTAGAAGTAGCTTGCCATGAAGGGCATACGAGGACACACGGTTCAGTAATCACACTGTTGTGTTCTGCATATCTTTTGTTTTGGGCTCAAATGAGCCTGATGGAGCCACAGCGTAAAGTAAAACATTTCTGTGCATTTATTTTAGAGCACTTCCTACGCGACACACTTGCTCGTATGTAGGCTACCTAAGATACATTGCCGACCAATTGAGGCAGAGTGGTACATCGTTTGGATCCTTCAGCTGTAGGCTATTTTTTTAAATAAAAACAATTATTTTTAATATTTTAAGGAGATAGATTGTCAAATATATTATAAAGAACAAAATAATATAATATTATTTTCCATGGTTCTTCACAATCGTTAAACACTTACGCTGAGATGTTTTATTATCCTGGGGGAAAAAAAAGGTTTCATGGTGTCCACTGCAGGAGGACTTTGTAATCCTTTGGAACCCTTGTCTGTGGTGTCATTAACAACGTGACTTAACTGGTCTGAGCAGTGAAACAGGGTCACCAAGATATGATGGATCACCAAGAAAAATTGATGCTAATGAAAGATGACACGAAGGTAGAGGGGGCGTCATACTGCCCCGTCAGGCTCCTAAATATGTATTACACAGTAAATGTATATATTATTTAAAGAGTAGCAAGAATATAAATGCATTTTTAAAAGGAATTACATGATTGATTTATATCTTTGGAGTTCTTTAAAATTATTTATCGTATCTAGCTACTACTTTTGCATTTGATGATGCAGCAGTAGGGAATAGGGGGGGACAGTTTATTGGTGTGGTTGGAATGTGTGTCTATTTAATATTTCATATTCACATTTGTACAATTCTGTCGTTTATTGCTGTTCAGTTCAGGCTCCAATCCAATGCAAAGCCAATGTGTCACCCTGCCCTTTTATTGCCTTTATCTAATTCTATGCCCCTTTGTTTGAATATCTGTAGAGGTATTCAAACGAAATATTAAATCAGAACAAAACTACATTTATTGGATTGAACCAATGCTACCAAATACTTGTTCCGCATTTTGGCCCGTACTGGTTTGCATGACATTGAATTGAGATTATTAGACCTGAAAATTTGATTTGACTTGCAGAATTTATTTTTGTTCATTTTAGATATCAGATTACATCCTTCATTTTTGTTCATTCTTACACTTTATGTCTGCATAATTACACATTTGTGAAAGTTGTGCAGGTTATTAATGTATTCATTCAAACAATCTTTTTGTGCGCATAATTTTCTAATCTTTGACACCGAATATTATTCACACTGCGGCATCTAGTGGTGGACAATAGGAAACGAAAACGGGCAAACTAAATCGACAACTCATACAGAATTTGGCTCTACTGGCTATTAGCATTCAACCTTGCTGTCTGCATACGTTTAGAGATAAAAAACCTGGAAAAATACCAGATTTCTAGCACGTATTAGTGATGTAACAAGTTCATATTTACGGGTCAGACAGCTTACATTGCCCTTGTTTTTTTAGTCACAAAATCCGAGTTTTCACCATTACCTTTTTTCAAGTGATGTCTGGCCGTTAGTTTTAACCACAACTCGGCCATCCGACTCATTAACGTTCACATGCTTTGTGGTCAGACAATTGACAGAAAGATTATGTGTGGCTGCCTGTTCGTTCCTGTCGGACTGTTTACATTTAGCTTAGCAATCGACTAGCAATATTTGGCTATTCCTGGTGGTTAAAAACGCAAATACAACAGGAAATTAAATGCTGCAATACTATAGTTATCAAATAAACTCTATGCGTTTTAAATTTGCATTTGTGGCTGTGGCTTTATTGTATGACATTCCTTACGGATCACGGAAGACTCGATGTTTTGTTCGACCATGTTGGAAAGAGTGCTGCATCGAGAATCCCGATTTTCCCAACTTGATCATCCGATATAATAAGGTGTTCATGTGGGACTTTCCGGTGGGAAACTCGTATAGAAAGCAAATCCGAAACCACCTGAAAACAGGGATAGGCCAGAATCGCTCGCGTTTTGGTGCGATTTGTTCCTCATGTCTTCATGTAGTCATGTGACCTTTGATTCTTCTGCATATCCCGTCTGTTTTAAAACACGTGGATGGAGTTGGAGGTGTAGCCTTTCAACAACAACATGGCGAATAAGGGGCTCGTGTACGATGGGTGCAATTTTTTCAGACAGAGACTTGTTCTATCTTTATTAAGTGGGAAGAAAATTACAATCCGAAATATACGGTCAAAAGATGACAATCCTGGACTCAGAGGTGGGTTTGAGGAATCAAACTTTTAACATTGTCTGAAATTGCTAGTTAGCTAAGTTAGCTGTTACGCAGTTGTTAGTTGATTTATTCGGAGGTAACTTAGTCCATGTGCGTATTCAAAACTGTAACCTATCAGACGTAAGTTACTGTACACTGTACATCTAGCGAGCGTTAGCTTAACTTGCAGATAGCTTATTTAATTGAATCACGTTTCGATTGCAGGCTCATTTGCTAACGAGCGCAAAGTAACCTGCTACCATTCAAAAGTTGATTTAATTATTTATTGGTGCGGTCAAGCTTGTTAGCGAACTGTGTTAAGACATACGTATACGTACGTATTATTATTTGTTCATTATAAGCAGTTAAATTAATATTAGTTTAATATTAATATAACATATTAATATTAAAATAACTTTTTTTTAATCCTTTCACTTAGAAAATTAGGTTAACCATGTGAAGAATTTCAATAAAATCAGTGTCTAGCTTTGCATTTATTGGGGGATGGGGAGAATCAAAGATAAAAATATGGTTTGTATACGGGGCCAAGATGAGCAATTAAAAATGTAACCCAACTTGAAGCTCTGTAGCATTACATAAACTTAGCTCTTACTGCATGTACAGGACGCATTGCACTTTCAATTCACCCAGATTTGGAAAGAGCTCATAACGGATATGTTTTGACAGTCTGGAAGGGGGTTGTGGATTCCATTCCTTGCCATGGCACATTCTGTACATGCTGCCATCTCTGTCTAACCATATCTGCTTTCCCTTGCTGAATAAAGTGGAGAAAATGCATAAATTGTGCTAAACGTAAAACTACCATACGTGTTCAATTGACCTGCCCTGAAAATGCAATCAATGGCCACTAAGTGCTGTGTGAAACCTATCCCAGTCATAACCTTTTTTTTGTTTTGTTTTTGTTTACACTGTCAATATAAAAAGTAATTTATGGTTCCATATAATTAATCACTACATGCTGTAAAGCTAATTGAATAATGTGCCCAACTTCTCAAATATTTGAACTCCACGCTTTTATATGTATGTATGTTTATGCATTTATATGAGAAGTGTATTTGACTTTATGTAAAATGTTGCTGTGATATTACTTTCCAAAGATTTTGAAGCCAGCTTAATCCGCCTCATGGACAAAATAACCAATGGCACCAGAATTGAAATTAATCAGACTGGTAAGTTTTTGAAAATATAACCCAGGCCAAGTCTCTTGTTTTCTATGACTGCTTTCTACTTAAATGTTCAACATGTGCTACAAATAACTGTAATTAAGGCTGGTTTATACTCTGTTGCTCAACTGAAATCGCAGAATATTTATGAATGTTCATCAATGTCGCCCGACATTGACTCCAGTCGTTGTTTAATTGAAAATATGTTTAATTTCTGAAGCGTAAACCGAATGTCACTGGTTGCAGCGACGGTCGCCCGACTGAGTATAAACCAGCCTTAAGCCTCCAAAACCATTTTGTACGTGTTCTGTCAGTCCCTCAGGCTGAGTTGCTTTGTCTGTCGGCTGAGTGTGACGGCACAGTCTCACTGGCAGTGTGTGTTGCCGCTGCCCTGCAGGCACTGTGCTGTTCTTCCAGCCCGGTCTGCTGTACGGAGGTTCTGTGGAGCACGAGTGCAACTCTCAGCGATCTGTGGGGTTCTACCTGGAGGCCCTCCTCATGCTTGCCCCTTTCATGAAGAACCCGCTCCGAGCCGTCCTCAAAGGAGTCACCAACGACCAGATGGATCCATCGGTAACCGCCGTCCTCTGTATAACGCACACACTGCATATATGTGTGTGTGTGTGTGTGTGTATGTGTGTGTTTGTGTGTGTGTGTGTTGGCATACATTTACACACCATTATGTACACATTTCAAGCTGCAATGAATGTATGGTGTATTTGAGATAAATATTTATGACCCTTTCACAGTGTTCTTCTAAGTATTATTTCATATTCTCTCTCACAGTGCATTGTCCTGGTTCCCCATTCTTTCTGTAAATGCAGTCCGTTCATCCTGCAGACAATTTGCTGCTTCCGCACATGTGACAGAAATAACTTGAATTGCAGATACAGCCTTTTGGCCACATTACTTCAAGGAATATCTGACGTCTTGACACCCATGACAATATAAAGAAACCTCACAACCAGTCAGTTTTGTTAATGGTGAATTGACTGTAAGAACACACTGGCCATCCAACTGTAAATGAAAGCAGGTGGGAAAAAAAGCGTCCACTTTGTGCAAAGCGGAGCTGCTGGTAGGTTCCCTCGCTTGAAGCCTGGCTGTCTCCTGGGAATTAAGCTATTTGCAGCACTTCCACAATGTTAATTTTGGTCGCAGATGAGTGCCTTGCATTGCTTATTAAAGACTGTTTTGTCTCTTCTAGGTTGACACTTTAAAGGCAACCTCTATCCCGTTGATGAAGAAGTTTGGGCTTGACGGAGAAGGCCTTGAGCTGAAGGTAATGCCTGTTGTTTTCCTCAAAGTTTACTTTTATCTGCCCAGTTGTGTGCAAAGCCTGTTTTCTTATCCCTACTTCCTGTGCTGATGTTATGTTTTAGGCATTATTTAAAGTGTTCCGCCAATTCTGTAAGGGGTTGGAACTATTAGAACTCGTACTGTGAATTATTTTTGTTGTCTTGACGCTATAAGTTTCATTGCACGCAGTCATTTTATAATCTTATGTGTTTTTTTAACATTTGTTGTGTTTTTATTGCTTGAGCTCACCAAATGAAATTCCATGCCCCGGTGGCTATGGCAGTAAAGTGTTGAATGCAGAATCTTAGCTCCCTTACTCCCACAGATAGTAAAGAGGGGGATGCCCCCTGGTGGAGGGGGAGAGGTGCTGTTCTCCTGCCCTGTTCGCAGAACCATTCGACCCGTCCAGCTGACCGATCCAGGGAAAATCAAGCGCATCCGGGGAACAGCGTATCCTACATTATCAACTTTTTTTTTTTAACTTAAATTCAGCGGAATTTGCATATGAAATAGGCAACTTAATCCCAAGGAAATGTTTGATAGAATGTACCCAAACACACAATTTTAACACAATTTTATCCAATAGCCTCACAAATGTATTCTTAATATTTCTAGATGGTGGTCAATATCTAAAGCTACTTATTACTAAGTGTTACTTTGCTGCTCCTAAGCAAGAGAACTCTGCTCCAGTCTTCTACAACAACACGTGCTAGCGGTCATTTAAAAATGTGTGTGCTATGCGTGTATGGGTACATGTCATTCAAGAAATTTGTATCAGAATAATGTTCCATCTGGAGCAGGGGTGCACAATAAGGGCCGATCCGTTTTAGGACTTTGTCTTAATTATTTAATTGCCTCAATCCTATCTTATCTGATGTGTATGAGTACCAGCTACAGCTGCAGACTGCAAGTGTATCCTAATGATTTTACTGTGCTCAAGGACAGGCTTGAACCAGGGTCATTCATAGAGCTGTCTGCAAATTAAAAACAAGGCAATTGGTTGGAACAAAAACCAGTATGCAGACTGGCCGTCAAGGACCAGAGTTGTGCACCCCTGATCTGGAGGGAGTTCAAAGCCCTCCAGATCCAGATCTTTAAGCATGCCTGCTTGAATAGATCATGCAAAGTGATTATGGCGCCTGACATGCTAGTAAAATGCTTGATGGAAATTGTTTAACGCTACCAAATTAGAAGACCGGTTTTGCTCACCAAAGCAACATTTTTACAAGGTTTGGTTTGTAACCTACCCGAGCAAAGCATGCTGCACTTGGTGTAGCGTTGCTCTCCCACTATATGCTTGTAACAAAATACAGAACAAAGTTGTGAATTTTGTCCTTTAATGAGAGATTCATGTCTGTAATGACAACATTTGGTATAGATGGAGACCCCTGGTGGCATAGGTGGCTAGAGTTCGTGTGACATGGCAGTTCTTTGTATCCTGGTTGTATTCCTTGATGGTTATTCTCAGGTACTCTGTACGAGTATCCCCTCAGATGGCAAACCGAATTGTGGACTCTGCCAGGAGCGTTTTGAACAAGTTCATTCCAGACATTTACATCTATACGGACCACATGAAGGGAGCCAACGCTGGCAAGTAAGTCCCCTTCAAATTGACCAATAGGTGGAGACATTCTTTGAAAAAGTGGTGCGGCACGCTGGAACTGACACAGTCCCACACCGCGTTTTGCCTGGAGTGCAGTGACCAGCAGTCTTCCCTGCGTTTGGTTATTGCGCGTGTCTCACCACCCACCCCCGCCGCTCTCCCAGATCCCCAGGGTTCGGCCTCTCCCTGGTGGCAGAGACGACGCAGGGCGCCTTCCTCGGAGCGGAGCTGGTGTCCAGCCCGCAGGGGCAGGGGGATGTGGTGCTCCCGGAGGACCTGGGCAGGAACTGCGCTAAGCTGCTGCTGGAGGAGGTTTACCGGGTGAGTGTCACACACTGTGCTTTACAGGGTGCTGCGTGTGCATTACACTTCTCTGTCTTCTCTGCCAGAGATTATAATAGCAACTATGTATAGTTACTGTTGCACTCGGGGTATTCTAGCTGCCAACCGTGGTATGCTAGTTGGTAAGTTGATGTATTCTTCAAGGGTTCAAACTGTATCTCTGTGGTCACGCTGGGACTCAGAACTGTACTTTCCTCTAGGGTCCTCATCGCACTTGTCCCTGGGTTTGATTTGCACTTTGATGTACATCACTCTGGATAAGAGCGTCTGCTAAATGCCTGTAATGTAATGTCGGCTCATCATGCAGGACCACTTGCATGTACATAATTATTTTATTACCTTATTGTTGCGTCATTAACTCGTTTTCTGTATTAGAACTTCAAATGTGAGGAAACATGGCTATCATAAGACATTAAGAACCTCAGGGTACTGTGGAAATAAGCCAGGGCAAACTTCATCATTTTTTTCAGTTGAGCCATTTTTATCAGCATCAAAAGAAACATGCTACGTTTTTTGAATGCGTAATTGAGTATGTCGGTGTAATTTGATAATGAGTTCAGTAGAACATTACTGTCTGTCATGTGATGTACTAGACTCAAGTTTTGCAAATGAGGTTGCAAAATATGGAAATTTTGGAGCGATATTTTATTAGCCGATACAGATACATCCTGTTTTACATTATTGCACAAATGCAAACTCTAACCATGTTTCCACGTCTGGAAGAAGTGGATGAGAACAGACCTCAGCTCGTAGAAATGTAACAAATTTTATTTAACAAAAAATGTCATAATGGTGACCCATTCTGTGTTATTGTCTTGGCATCTGACTGATGGGTGTAAGTTGGTTTTTAAATAAAATGTAACTGCAACCACAAGTCTGCTGCATCTTAGCCTGTTGCGCCACCGCGGTCCTGTGTAAGTTGGTTTTAAATGAAGGAACCAAAATTTTGGGAAATTTTTCCAACTTACCCAGACTTAGACGAGATGTTCAATTTCATTTTCATTTTTGTGCATTCACTGGCTCAATTTCCATGTGAGCATAATGTGTTAGCTTTGCATACTTGAAGCCTATCAGAGTCAGTCGCCTACCTCCTTCAACGTGAAGAAATACACCTTGCAGCAACTCCGAAGCTTGTCTTATTTACACAAGGTATCGTGTGTATTTGAAATTAAAGCAAGAGATATTGTTTTTGGAGAAGTTAGACGGTTGGAACTATAACATGTATCCTCTTCCGTCTCCCGCTGGTTGAGTGCAGTGATCTACGCACTTTCTGAAGGTAGTTTTTAAAAGGTAGATCTACTGACTGCTGACGATGATTAGATGGTGAAAGGGTTATCTTAGATATAGAATGTAGACATTTCATTGGCAGTAAGACTTTGTGGTGTGTAGATTGCTAAGGCCTTGCTGTTATTTTTTTTTTTGCCACACCAACGCAGTATAATCCTGTGCTAAAGAGAATGGCAAGTAAGTCCAAGTGGTCTTATGTGTGTTGTCACTGCTGTCAAATTGTGACTGATTACATTCTTGAGTCATACTCTTGGGAGTGTATTTTGTAAACTTATTGTGGGTACTTGCACATTTGTTAAAGATGACACTAATAACAATTAGATCTAGAGAGATACTGAATTGGCCTTTTTTTTTTTTTTTTTTTTTTTCGCACTGTTGCTTTACTTTACTCTCAGGTCCTCTAGTCATCGTCCTCATGGAAACAGAACCATGTGAGCCATGTTAGTGTGTGGAATTTGGTTCGATTTGAATGCAGAATATTGTTGTGTCTTCTTGAGTGTGGGTCATGTTGGTGGCTGCTCTTCATTGGTCAGCAGGTGTGGGGGGTGGGGGTGAGGGGGGGGGGGTGTAAGGGGAGAAAAACAAGCCCTGCTGAGAACTGTTAATGTTTGACATGGAGGCCAGTTCTCGTGTCCGCTGGTAGACATGCCCTTCTTTGTTTAGTTTGTGGTTAATCATTACCCACGGCTAGTTGTAGTATGCCAGAGTAAGGGGACGTGTTGTGTCTGTCGGAGCTACTGGGTGAACTGAGATGTGATGTAAGTGCTGTATATTCATCAACATTTTGTATCATATTAATATGTAGTGAATACAAAATGGTGCCATGTCATGTTATTGTCCTTATGTCATTTTTCTGTTTCGTTTAACTTCTCTTAAAAAGGTACTGGAACAAAATATTCACATCTTAAAAGTTAAATCTTTCATTTCATTTTTCATGAATTGGCATAATTTGAGTAAGCCTTTGCAAGCATTGCCAGTTATTGTCTTTTTTTATGATGGCTTGCCTTTGAAAATGTCGGTCCATCCTAGAAATGCTTGGCTTCGTTGTGTAGAGGTCAGGACATCAGACATCCTGTGGATGCTGCTACAACAGTTTCTTAAGCAGAATGGCAAAAATGGGAATATAAAGCAAAAAATGGGAATATAGCAAAGGGAAAGTCCTTTATTACTTGGACAGTCAATTCCTGTGTTGAGTAAGTGGAGGATACATGAGACATGACTATAGGCCACATTCATATTGTGTGTATTCCTGTATTCCTTTGCTTTGTATACCGAAATTTCATATGTCTTCAGAAAACATCCCTCAGTCACTTTGGCCTTTAATCATCTTTAATCAGAACAAATTGAATATGAGAGGGCTCAGACTTGCTAGATACAACTCTTAACCCAATGCAAGCCAAGTATTTGAGTATTTAACATTACTAGAATGGTCTGCTTTTGGGTGTTTTTTCAGAGTTTTTATTTATTAAAATTTTTATATAGCCATGCTTCATATGAGCATTGTAAAAAGTCAGCTGGTAAAAATCACGCTACCGTTGTTTGTCGTCATTAGTATGCCTTCTACATCTGACAGTGATTTAGGTTTGATGACATTCAAATTCTGTTTTATTTGGTTCCATGCAGGATGTTTACTCTGTGAATTCATCACTGCTTTAAGTGATCGGAGATATTTCTCAATGCCCACTACAAGAACGTCATTGTACAAAATTCCCCAATGTTTCAGGGGTAGCCTAATGCCCAAGATATGTTTAGATAATCAAAGTTAATTCATGTAGTCATCCGTTTAATTCCATTCTGATGACTCTTCACTGAATGCTCATACCAGTCTGCTTTGTCAGACTGTTTTTCTATCTATATATGCTGTAATACTAAGCATATGCACTATGTCTTTAATCAAATGCCATTACATAACCCCGAATTACCTACTGTAACCTCAATGGTTGTCCATTTAAACAACACATTGCCTCCTTGCAACCAGCCTTGTGAGCCAAGCATTCTCAGGAGAGATTTCAGGAACCAAACATCTGTTGCAACTGAATGTCATAATGATTGAATTCGTTTATTTTCACTGACCGAGTGCTTCCCATTGGAACATCAGTAATGGCATGAGAAAAATATTTGTTTTGACTGATTTTTGGGCTTCAGTTATTGTTTATTTATGTATTTATTTTTTGTGTAAAAATACTTTCTGCTGTTTCTTTTTTAAATAAGGAAAACGGTTTAGTACAATAATTCACCTCTTGATTGCAGGTGTGATTTAATGTCTACATAAAGTGAGGTGCAAAAATGTGGGCACCCCTGGTTTAAATGTCTTACAATTAATCTGTATGTGATCGAAACAAACCTGAACTCTAAATGGTACAGCGTTAAACATGAGAATTTTCTGCAAATTTATAGGCAAGCTTTTATTTATTATGGTTTATGAATTATAAAAAAAGGAAAAGGGCACTGTTTGGGAACCCTTTTGGATTATTCTTCAATTTTTTACTTTTTCAAAAGATGATTACTAAGGCCCAGACCCAGGTGATTTACTTGTTAGGGCTTCAGTGAGTCAGGTGAGTATAATTCCAGGGCTGACCTTTTTATTCTGAAGTAACCCCATGCCTTCTAAAGTATCCAACTGCAGTGGTTGTTCTGTCTGGCGTTAACAACCATGGGTTGTCTAAACCATTGTCCAAGGATTTCAGAATGAAGATGGTTCATTTCCACCAAGAAGGAGAAGGCTACAGTAACTCTCAATGTTTCAAACTACCTAATTCTACTGTTATAATTTTTTTTTTTAAATGATCCATTATTAGAAAATGGAAGATAAATGGAACAGTTGAAGTCCAGACAAAGTCTGGAAGACCAAGAAAGATTTCAGATAGAATGGCCTGAGACCTAGTGAGAAATGCTCAGAAGAACCCACACATCACTGCCAAAGAGCTGCAAAAAAGTTAAACGTCTGAAGTTTTTGAAATAAAACATTTAGAAGTCTTTTGGAGCAATGTGCTTTGGACTTTTGAACTTTTTGGCCACCACCAAAGAAGGTATGTTTGGAGAAGAAAGGGTGAAGTCTTTGTAGAGAATGACACCTTGCCAACTGTGAAGCATGGAGGTGGATCTATTATGCTTTGGGGTTGTGTGGCTGCTGGGAGCACAGGAAATATTGTGCCAGTGAAAGGAAGAATAGATTCCACCAAATATCAATAAATATTCTAGAGGCTAATGTTCAAAGGTCAGTCCAGTCATTGAAGTTGAAGAGAGGTTAGGTATTTCAGCAAGACGATGATCCAAAGCATACCTGAAAATCAACCATGAAGAACCGCTAGGAAAGACTGATGAAGGTTTTGGAATGGCCACCACAGTCCCCAGACTTGAATATTATTGAAAATCTGTGGAGAGATCTCAAACATGCTGTACATACAAGGAGGCCAAAGAATATTTCTGTACTTTGTGTGTTTTTTGCACAGGGCCTTTTTCCTTTTCTTTTTTTCTTCATTATTTTGAAACTGTAAAATAATCTTTTTTTTTTTTCTTTTTTTTTTTTTTTTTTAAGTAATCTTGCTTTAATATTTGAAGAAAAGTGTCATGGGAGGAGGAGGAGGAGGAGGAGGATGTCTTTGACTGTGTTTGAAAATATCTAAAAGTATATTGTGCTGAATCTTTGAAACTAGCTTTGTGCCTCTACAGCAAAGGAGCTGTTGGTTGTAAAGTGTCACACTGTCCAACTGAGAAACTGTCAATTTTCTCACTGTGACTTTATGGCCAAGGCTCGTTAAGACTAATATGCTTATATATAACCCCCAGAGCTGCTGAAATTTGATGCATGGGGATTCGGTTAAATCGGTTGATGTTCTTTATACCTCTGGATTTTAGGGAGTTTCCAGAGGCTTCTCGGCAGTTGAGATTTGAACAGGGCTTTGCACGTATGGCAGGGGTATACCAGAGTATCATACACTCCCACCTTTGTTAAAGTTGGCAGTTTTGTTCGACAGCTTTGATCCTGCTTGAAGGGGATGTGTGAGTGAATAGTATTAAGTATATAATTGGCATACCGTACCATGCTATGAAGATGTAAGTATCAGGCATTTTCTAATTTGACTTGGTTTATTGTTGTGGTATTTTGTTTTTGGTTGTCAGATTAATCAAAACAGCGAAATTGACATTAGATGGTCTGCAATTGTTTGTCATGGTTGAGGTACAGATTTCTTTAAGCTTAAAAATCCAGCTAAGGATAGTCTTGATTACATTTTATTGGACGAGCCCCAAATGGCAACCTCAGAGATCATTTTAATTTTTCCGGCAGTGATGGGACACCAATATAAAATATCTACTTTAGTACCTTTTTATTGAGACTAAAGATTTTTTTGATTTGCATGATTTGTCACTACTAAAGAAAATGATTAAGAAATGAGAGCCAACATACAAACTCTATATAAAGAATAAAATAAAATAAAAAATGTAATCCATAGCTTCAATAGTTTTGGCAATGCATTTTCCCAGCATATAGCATCTTGTTCCAGTTGGTATTTGGGTCAGTCAGTAAACATAGGAATCTCATCAGATCACATTGATGCTGTGAACAAGGTTTCCTCAGTTCCTGAGGGTAATTTCGTGATTGAATCATAATCATGCTGACCAGGAGTCCGGCATAAACTCAAAGTAACGGGCCTAAAACCCTGCACATGATGCAGCTTTTTTTTGTTTTTTTAATGTAAGAAGAGTCTCACAATTGCCCTCAGACTGTAAAAATTTTAATTTGTAATTTTAGACTTTGGACTGTAATGAGAACTGTGTTGCTGTTAAAGGCAATTTGTATCAAATTGTATCAAACGTCTGCAAATAAATTGTATCTTCTCCTTGTTTTGTATTTCACCAAATGCATTTTTAACCAGACTTTATTTTAAAACTGCCATGTTGTGTGTGCTTACTGTATGATTTTGTGGGATCTTTCAGTATTATAAAATTATGTTGTTAATGGATTAATTTTCACTGTCCCATTTAAATTTCTTTTTCAGATTTCAGGTTTATGGACAGAGGTGTGTCAAGTTTTTCTTTTGGGTGTAGTATCACGAGAGTTGCTTATGTGTCTCAAAATCAGCGTTAGTGGTTGCACTTGGTGCATTATTATTATGAAGGAAGTTGCTGTAAGTTTTCCAGACAGTGTATTATTTAATTTGGGCTGTGTCTCCTAATTCACATTTTCTTTACTTGCAATAACTGAATGAGTAAAAGTAATCCAGGCTGAAGAAATGCAGAGTTTTAAAATATCATCATTTTAAAAGTGTTTGTCCTGTTTTGGGTAGAGTTTGTGCACCACTGTTACATAGCTTGATTGTGGTTGCTGAAGTTTTCCGATTCATGTAATTTTTGTTTACTGGGTTCACCCAAGCTGATATTTTTATTTGGTTGGCGTATGTAAAGGTGAGCAAATACATTGTTTTTGTTAACTGTATGTGTAAAGGTAACACCTAAAACTTGTTGGCTTCTGGCAGAGCGAACGCATTGCTGATTTGTTGTGGCGTTGAGTGTCCCATCTCACTTTTCCCTTTTGTGTTGCGTCAGGGTGGCTGTGTGGATTCAGCCAATCAGAGTCTGTCGCTACTCTACATGACGCTGGGACAGCAGGATGTGTCCAAAACTCTGCTTGGTCCACTCTCTCCATACACGTAAGCTTGGTCCACTCTCTCCATACACGTAAGCTTGCCGTGCTCTACTTTTGGCACTAACATTGATCCAAATTCCATCCGAGGTCAGTAAACAGTCAGATACTCAGAAAAGTAAGTGTTTGCGTCCGTTTCCAAAGAACCTTCGCCCCCTTCATGGAATCTTTTGATTTGTGACCTTTTTTTCCTTTTTTTGTCCTCAGACAGTGTCTTGCCTTAGTCGTTCAAATGTATAATCTCAGTTGTTTATAAACTGGCACGAATGTACCCGTTTAAACAACGATATTTTAGTTTAAGCCAGTTTAATTTTTTAAAGCATGCCATTTATAAACCTGAGCACAGGAGCTCTGATCATGCTGTAAGGGGTCCACTTCAAATTGGCAGCCTGCTAAATAGTTGCTCTGCAAATTCCTTAAACTGGAAATGCGATGCCATAAATATGATTTCCAAATGACCAAAACCGCATCCAGCTGTGGTAGGCAGTATAGGAACTTTGCTGTTTTTTTGGGGGGATGAAGGAAAAGCATTTAATATCTCAGTGGAATAATTTAAGATCATTGAACCAGGTCTTTAAGGTCTAGAATCATATCCATAATGCTGTGTGTATACCTGGCAAACATATCTCAAATAGCCACTTTCTTATAATGTGATGCCGTTCATTTCTGCCATTGGAGATCCACTAGTGTTTCTTGTTAATCAGTGTTTAGTTGGTCAATTTAGCGGCTAAAAGCAGTTCAAGAAATAGAAAATCACATTCAGTACCTGAACAAGCATTTACTATAGCCGGATACACACATACATTAAAAATGCCCTTTAACGTTTTGGCTATTATTTTGAGTGAGCACAGAGCATCTCTGTATGGAAATATAACTGTCAAATGCGCAGTATGCTTGTGTCATGTGACATTTAGTAAGCTAAATAATGCGTGCCAGAGGTATATTGTGACTTCTCTCAGTCTTTTCACCTGCCTGGGAATGAAGTGCCCAAACTGGCGGGCCACCCCCTAGCAGCACCCTCCGGAATGTGAACTGTCCATTTTCAGTTATCATGGTACCGGTGCTGTATGCTTCTAAAGTACAGTACTATGATAACTGAAGATTGGCAGTGCCATCGCAATGGGCCGCGGCAGAAGACTATGGAAGATCACTCACAGTCTATCTTTGGGGAGAAATTCTCATTTCCACAATGAGTGTTTTATTTTTTTTATTTTTTTTATTATTATTATTTTTTTAATGTAAATTGGAAGTTATGGAGGAGAATATTAAAATATCTCAGTCACCGTATTCTGACTGGCTATATTCTGAAATATTTTCATGGACACTTGAATATCAATGATTTCTACCTTGTATTAAAGTGTTATGAACTAGTACTGGAATGTAATGGGGTGTGCAGACGATCGTGTATATGAGTAAGCTGACCAATCCCTTGGGATTGCCTAGTAACAAAAAAGTGCCCCTATTCCATAGTATGGGCTGCTTGGAATAGTATATGGTATATGGATTTATACATGAAATTTATAAATGGCTGTACTTGGGTGTGGCCAAAGAATAAAATGTACCATATTTTGTTTTAATATGGTAAATAATATGAATAGAAAGGTTTCTGTTGGTTTGTTTCGAAACAGAAATGTTACCCATTGGTTTTCCTGGTAGTATGCCATTGAAAGCCCCCACATTAATGATCTCAGGATTGGGCTTTATCAGTTACAGACTGTGTAAAAAGCGACAACCACCATGAACTGACCCTTGTGAATGTTAATAAAAGAAACTGCCAATAATAACTGTAAATACCATATATTCCCCTAGCTGAAATAACATCTATACTTTCTTGGGACATTGTACGACAATGACATCCTCCTTTTCTTGTGTTAGTGTTAGGTGATTGAGTAGAAACAGGTATATTAGCTAGCAAGTTTCTGATTTATTGAAGTTTCTGAACCGCCTCCCGAGAAGAAAACCGTAAATTGTTTCCCTAGTCTGCAACCAGATGACTGAGAAGATGCAGTGCCATCTCCGTAAGAAGTGCTTGGGCATTTCCAAAGAGTAATATAGAATTGTAGTCTGCTACTCTCTAGTTTTGTAAAGCTATGTCCTGGTACCAGGATGCCTCACTTGAGTATGTTCTTTAAGCCAACCAGTAAACCAAGTAGGCTGTCACTTGTTTAACCACCAAGACCAGGAATGTACTTGGATTGGTTATGTAAAAGCTTGTCATTAAGTCACTTTACCGATCAGAAAGTCCTTTCTGTCACTGTACAGGTTATCTGAGCGCACTCTGTCCTGGGTCAGCGCTTGTCAGTTAACTCTGATGCAACGGCAGGCTAACGGCCACTGTGCTTCTTAGCATTGGTATAATTCCTCACATCGCCACGTTTATTTGCTTTTCAGATCCCCCCCTATCCAGGCCAGCTTGCACAGATAACATTGTTGATCGACGACTGAGGCGATTTACTCGGTATCTTATTCTGTAGTGTAACATGGGTATTACTTGCCACTTCACCTTTTGGGCATAGGTTTGACGCTGACTTTCTTTTTATTTTATTGTGACAAATTGTGTCAATGGGCTGTTTCATATGGTTTCACTATCCGTAAGAGGCTGCCTGACCCGATGGCCTTTATCTCTTTCAGGATAGAGTTTTTACGGCACATCCGGGACTTTTTCCAGATCATGTTCAAGATGGAGACGCAGAAGCAGGCGGAGGAGACCCAGAAGGGTGGGGACAAAGTGCTGATGACCTGCGTAGGAGCTGGCTACACCAACCTCAGCAAAACTCTCAAATAAAACCTCGCACATTTTTATGCTCAAATGGAATTATGTGTCCATTGTCGAATCAAATCATTGTCTAAGCAACTCACACATTTCAGAAGCCTTGGTTATACCATAGGCTGTAGGCCATGCTGGTATAATGCTCTATACAGATGTGCATTTCCTAGGTTTCTTCTAGGGATGTCCGAATGCCTGGTATGGATCTGTATGGAGAACTGATTTGTATTTATTTAATTTTTTTGTCTTTGAATGTTTTAGTATTTGTAATGCTGAAAGATTATAAAGGGCACAAAATGTTTTGGAAAAGGTTTATTTTTTATTTTTATTTTTTATACTTCCTGTCAATACTGAAGAGCAGGAGGATTTGCACTGCTCTGATTAGGTTTTTCAGTTAACCGTCCATCATGTGCATTTCTGTTCCCTGCTGTGGGTGGTGCTCCCTGGTCTTACCCTCCAGGCCGGTCGCACTGGAGCTACGTCTCCCTGCAGCCTGGGGCTGAACCCACCCTCCTGGCTCCTTGTGAGCATGTCCTCTGAGAGAACGCAGGGCGGCCTGTAGCGTAGTGGTTAAGGTTAATGACTGGGACACACAAGGTTGGAGGCTCTAATCCTGGTGTAGCCACAATAAGATCCGCACAGTTGTTGGGCCCTTGAGCAAGGCCCTTAACCCTGCATTGCTCCAGGGGAGGATTGTCTCCTGCTTCGTCTAATCAACTCTTCGTCGCTCTGGATAAGAGCGTCTGCCAAATGCCAATAATGTAATGTAATGCAGTGTTAGCTGACAGCTAACCAGCTGACCGCCTGGCCCTTATCTGGATGTAATTAAGTCAGTGGTGGAATTCTGAGAGTGAACGATGTTAAGACGCCCAGGATCGTGGTATTGCTGTGAACCTGAGTTCATTTTTCACTGCTTGTTTGTGTCGAGTTTACTGCTGGAGAAATAAGGTTTGGTGGCAGAAAGTCCACTACTGCCAATGTCCTGTAAAGTATACATTTGTGTGGATTTATATGATTGTAGGTTGCAAAGCACAGTAGTCCTAAAGGTCATAAAATGTGGAAGGCATTTCTCAAGGCTCCCCTGTGTATTGTCTGTCATATTGAATTACCCTCAGAGCCAAATTTTGGTAGTTCTGGAGTCCCTCGATCAAGCAATCAATCGATCATTTAGATGCGTTTCAATAGTCGGGAAATAAATCCTAATTCTGACATTACGCGGAGGCTGCCAGACGACAAGCGGCTTCGTACTCCAATAGCCCTCTCAGCACACCAGGTGTGACCCATGCCGTCGATGAGGAGTTCGAACTGAGACGAGCGCGGCATATATCTGAGGTGAGAGACACAGGAGAACGACTGACATTATGCCCCAATGAAGGCTTTTTGCCGTAACGTGTATGCTGCCTTATTGCCTTATTTCACTCCTTGTTGGATATGCCATTATAATGAGGGCTTTTTAAAGTCATCCTGCCATATTACGCAGTGTGCCTTGGACCCGCGTCAACGTGGAAGCACAATTATTTATTTATTTATTTTTGCTAGACAGGCGTTCTAATTCACATTCTCATGGTTTGCGGGCATTTATAAATTGCACAGATCCAGTAATTTGTGTAATTTCATGTGACGTGCGATTCTTCTCAACGGCACCACAAGATTACTGCAGTCCTTTTACAAGCCTTTTGCACAAACATCCCACTGAATGCATTAATTGTTTGATCATGTAGCTTATAAGGGGCTAGATAATAAAGCAAATGTTATAGCAATACTTTATTTTTCTTGTCAACGGTGTGGACAGACCATTAAGTAAAATAAATTAAAATCAAGAGGAAAATATAGCATTTGCCTGGGTCAAAAATCCTTACTACTTTCAGAAATGAATGAGCTGCATGAAATAATCATGTTTGCTGATTAGGATGATAGTGCTAGTAATGTACACTCAGTGATCACTTTATTTGGTAAAACTACACCAGCTTTTTATTTACTCAACCAATTATGTGGCAGTAAGTAAATGCATAAAAGCATGCAGAGCTGGTCTAGGGTTTCGGCTGTTTTTCTGACCCGATGTCAGAATGGGGAAGAAATGTGATAGAATGGTTTTGCAAAGAATGGTGCAAAGAAACAACAATAACAACCAGTGAGCAGCAGTTCTGCAGACAGAAACGCCTTGTTAATGAGAGATGTCAGAGCAGGATTGCCAGACTGGTCAAAGCTGACAGGAAGGTGACAGTAACGCAAATGACCACACATTACAACAGTGGAATGCAGAAGAGCATCTCTGAACACACAAAGAGATTTGACACAAAGTGGATAGGCTACAGCAGCAGAAGACTTAAGTCTAAAGAATAAGTGCAATAAATACAGTGTATGTGCAATGTGTTTTTACGCAGGTTTACTGAAAATGTTCATCCTTGTATCCAGGAACCACATTATGGTTGGAGAAATGGACCTACTGAAATGGGTCAGTAGGTATTTGGACAGTGGTACAATTCCTGTTCTTTTGGCTAGTAACAGCACAGTTGAGAAGGAACTTATAAACTGTGTCACTTTGGCACAACTCATGTTGAGAAATAACAGACTCCAAAGGCAATCAAAAGACAAGAATCAAGACTCGATACTGAAAGCTTTCTTTTACCTGCACTATCCAAAACAGCTGAGAAGCCAACTGTCCGATTACTTTTGGTCCTCTATAATGTGGGGGGGTCTATGTGTAAATGAAGATTATACAAGTGGCCCTCAAAGGTGGTTGTTTAATTTCAAATCTGATGGACTGGAGTACACAGCTAAAAAAATAAAATAAAAATGAAATTGTACCGCTGTCCAAATACTTACGGACTGCACTGTATGTCTCAGGTGCCTGGTGGGGCACTGCCTATTGAATCTGAACTTGAATTGCATCAGTAAATATACAGCTTTAGTAAACTGTCTACTAAATATGAAATGGATGGTTTGTTACCCATTCAGTATACATTCATTTCTGGATTATTATTTAATCTTTGTTTACACTGCTAAGAAATTATGTATTGGAAGTCACTTTTCACTTTTCATCCTATCCCAAGAAAGGATCTAAATGGACAGCTTTTGCTATTTCTGCTTGGGAGTACATTTTTCATTAGCCAGGCAGTTTCTCTGTGCAATGCTTATTTTCAATACTCACAGATGTTTCTGGTGATGGCTGGTATTTGTGGGATAGTGATTTAAAACAAAAAAATGAATGAAATGAATGCAACTGAAATAAGACATTTTTTAAATGCTCCAGAAAATTAACTACTAACAATACTATCAATTTATGGTATTTCCAACTGAAGGGATTTAATTAATGGACTGAACTAAGGTACACTAAATATTTGTGCCATTTTTCTTGCTTGCATTTAGTAAGAGGTATACCTATTTTTTCAGTTTGGAAATGGTGGAGAAAATGTTTCATTTTAATTTAAAGAATGTCGTAATTTAAAAAAAGAGCTTGACGTCTTCCACAGTGCATCAATTCTGGCTGTGCAAGTTCTCTGCTGACTGGTAACCCACAACACTCCTATGTGAAAATGCAAGGTAAAAGCAACTTGCATAAGCAGCATTGTCTCCAATACCACACTCTCCTACATCGTACAGTATAAAAAGATTGAATAAAGGAATGATGGCTGAAGTGCAAAACAGAAATAAATGCAAAAATAAAAATCATGTGTAGTCAAATCACTTTTAGATTGTTGCATCCGCACTTCAGAACTGCTACGTTGCATGCTTGTGTTTTGCACTTTTTGTTTTCACTTCAGTGCTGTGGGGTTTTGTTTTTGTAAGTTCCATCTGCATATCAGATCCATGTTTTTTTTTTTTTTTTTTTTCTTTCCCGCATTTGTGCACTTCAGAGACACCATAAAAAGTACCCTTATATAATGTTCTATTTTTGACTGTGGCAAATGGTTCTAAATGCTGCAAGCCAAGCCAATGTGTTTTTTCATTTGCTATGATTGTTTTTGATAATATTCTAATTTTCTGGCTATTGTCTGATCTCAGCTCTTTTGATTAGTAGTTCAAGTTCAAGTTCAAGTAAAGTAATTCAAGTTTATAAACTCATTTTCAGCTGATGCATTTTTACTTTACTGCAATGAAAGGCAAGCAAGGAAAAACATTTGCATTTGCAGGAAACTTAGTTTTACACACTAGTTTAAACATTTGCAGTGTTATCAGAAATTATTCACACACTTGATAGAGATATGCAGCAGTTATCACCAGAAGCAGGAAGTTTGAGCATATCAGCATATGCCCTAGATGACACGCCACTGGTTTCCAGTCAGCTTCAGGATTGACTTCAAAATACTGTTGCTGGCTTTTAAATCATTGCCTCTTTGAACTCCCTTGGAATCACCCCGCTCACTGAGGTCCAGCAGCTGTAGCCGCTTGGCGGTGCCCAGGACTCAGGCCCATGCAGTGGTGATCCAGCTTTCTGCTCCAGTGCACCACTCCTGTGGAACAGTCTGCCCGATCACCCACGTCTGGCTCAATCACACGTGGCATTCAAGGCCTGGCTGAAAAACCTTTTTATTTTTTATCAGTGTGCCTTTTCAAGTTTATTGACGGCATGATATGGCTTATGGTATTTTAACTGATTTTATATTACTGCACTGTTTTGTAGTTTGCTCGTTTTATTGTTGCCTTCTGTAAAGCACTTTGAACAAGTGAGTAAGTAAAGTTCATATAGCACCTTTCTGGAACAAAATCACAACGATCTCACAAATATATATAAATAACGTAACATGAAAACTCATATGGAGACAACACAGGCAAAATAAATAAATACATGAAGGCCAGTTTGAACAAATGGGTCTTCAGCCTCTTTTTAAAGGAATCAGCAGTGTCTGCAGATCTGGATGGCTCAGGCTGTTCGAAACGGTAGGAACAATGTAATCTATTTCAACTCCATGAAACATTATTGCAAGTAAGCTGGCTACCAGAAACTTCAAATTGCTGCTTCATTACTTTATTTCAGGGGCGACATGGCTCAGGCAGTAAGAGCAGTCGTCTGGCAGTCGGAGGGTTGCCGGTTCGATCCCCTGTGGGCTGTGTCAAAGTGTCCCTGAGCAAGACACCTAACCCCCAAATGCTAAATGCTGACGAGCTGGTTGGTGCCTTGCATGGCAGCCAATTGCCATTGGTAGTGAGTGTATGTATGAATGGGTGAATGAGAAGCATCAATTGTACAGCGCTTTGGATAAAGGCGCTATATCAATGCCAACCATTTACCGTTTATATGTGCATATCTGGCTAGGAGTTTGTTCACAAGATTTGAATACCCTGATGAATGACATCTGATTTTGCATTTACAACAAAACTATGATTTGAGGCAAAGACAAAAATATTCACTAGCTCTATGTTGTACTATTTGTAAAAAAAACATTTGATAAATGAAACATCTCGAAAGGAAGATATTTTGAAGAAAATCATTTTGAATGTAGTGGTAATGATATTTTTAAAAAGGCCACATGGGGGCGCAAATGAGTTCATAAATTCATAACTACATAAACTAGAGCAGTAATGTCCACATGGATATCCACAGTCTTGAGGTTTCAGATTAACACTGGAAACTGGAGATCCAGGTTAGCACCCAATTATAACCACCCATGAACATTGATATATTGTCTTCATACCATCAGTGTGTAAATTATTCAGACTTTTTGCAGATTTTCTGTGAAATATGACACCAGTTGCTAAATGCAGATCATTTACAATTTACATTGATATGAAGCCATGCTAAATTAAACTGGAATTGCCCATTTTGAGAACAGAAAATATGTATAGATCCTTGTAAATTCATTCATTCATTCATTATCCTAACCTGCTTATCCTGAACAGAGTCGCAGGGGGGCTGGAGCCTATCCCAGCATACATTGGCCTGGACAGGTCACCAGTCCATCGCAGGGCACACACACCATTCACTCACACACTCATACCTACGGGCAATTTAGACTCTCCAATCAGCCTAACCTGCATGTCTTTGGACTGTGGGAGGAAACTGGAGTACCCGGAGGAAACCCACACAAACATGGGGAGAACATGCAAACTCCACACAGAGAGGCCCCGGCCGACTGGGATTCGAACCCAGGACCTCCTTGCTGTGAGGCGGCAGTGCTACCCACTGCACCATCTATGCCGCCCATCCTTGTAAATATTTTCAATTTAAAAAGTTACTGGCTACAATGATAATGCTGTCAAAGCTGCAGAATCAACCAGTCTTGCTCAATGCAGTTTTCATGTATATTTACTGCCCTATAGCTCCAAATGCTGGTTAATAGATTCTTGGGAAATAAAAGTGATGTGTTTTCAATTTTTATTATATTGCACGGTACATGCATGTGTCCTGCCTTAATGGTAAAACAATGGGTGAATCTTAGGCCAATGGCAATGTCCATTTCTAACTGTTCCTGAAGGAAAATCGTGCCCCAAAAATAAATCTCTGTTATCTTCAGTAAATGGCATAGGTTTTTGCCAACTTTTTCAGCTGCAATGCCCCAGAGTAATGGCCACTGGGTGCGAACAGAATTACAATAAGATTCTACTTTAATCAATTAACGGTCACTACCGAATTTAACAAATGTGGTTTGAACACTTTATTTATTTATGCATTTATTTATTCACTAAAAGCTAGGCCTTCACGTAATGATTTGCACCCTTGATAAAGGTGAACAGAAAAGGGAGTAGGCTGTAAACACAGGTAATGAGCCATATTGCAGGCTTAAAAAATATGAATACATTAATATGAAATAATATACCGTTATATTAAAAAAGAGTATATTATGTCACGATGCAGTCACCGGGGTATGAAACTTCAATTCCAGGAATGTAGTGGGAAAGAAAATAAAAGTAATCAAAACAAATTCGCAACTGCAAATTTATGAAGGCTGTGGCTTAGCTGCGTTAGATCGGCACTGTTGCGTCCTACGACAAGTGATAGTCTTCGAGACATGTTGTGTTGACCTGTCTTGTTGGAGGAAGAAGTTCGCCACAGTCTCAGCGTCACGCACAGATCGCTCGCCTGGCGAGCGGCTCTGGCCACGCCCCTTCGGCTCGGCACGCCCTCAGTTCAGTTCCAGTCCAGATACACACTCGGTACCTGCGCAGTAAGACTGAACTAGTTTTCAGTTGCTTTATGTGGGCTGCGATTCGTGAATGCCTACACTTTTTTCTAAATGTGAAAAAATACTTTGCTGTCATATCGATCTGAGACTTCAAACAAGCTAGCACTAATCTAACGAAGGATTTTACATACTGTCTAGTATATCACCGTGGCCAAGGACTACAAAAACTTATTGACGCTGGAGACCACTGTCAATGGATTCAGCTAGCCAAGTTAGCTAGCTAACTTGCTTAGCTAGTTGGCTATTTAATGTTTAGCTAGCTATGTTCGTCTAGGAATTGACGATACGTGCTCGTTTATAAGAAGCGTGGGCCATATTTTATGGTCTGTCAATGGCTGTGCACAACATGGTTAGTTAACTAGTTAGTTGGTTAGCTAGCTAACTATGCTGTTCGCAAGACAGCCTGCTTGCTAACAAGATTAGCTAGTTAACGAAGCCAGACTAACTGGATGGCCAGTTCACTACAACGTTAGCTACACGATCAAGACGTGGCAAATGGACCAAGGACCCCACTGATGACGAACAAGTAATTTAAAATAGCATTAAATACCGTGCTAAATAATTGTGGACATTTACCTAAAATATCATAACTAGCTACCTTAAATCAGAAGACGGATTTCACCACAGCAAAACACCAACGAAGTAGTAAGTATTACAGAATGTTGCGACGTTGGCTAACTAGCTAAACTTAGTTAGAGCTAGCGAACCATGTCGATGTTGTCAGCTAACGTTGTTTACACATTCATCTTGTAATCTGGCCAGGCAGTGTTGGAAATTAATTTATGTCAAAGTAACTTATCTTGACTTCAGGTGTATCTGATTATATTTGACAACGTTACATAATTTAGCTAGAGCTAGTAAGAGCTCGCCTGCTAGCAAAGTAAGCCAGGTACCTTAGCGTCATAGGAGACAGGCGAGTTTCAATGAGGAACTTGACAAGGCCTCTTACGGGGGTTGCAACTAGTGGTGTTGCTCCCTTTTCTCGCTAACCGTTAAGTTAGCTACTGAGGTGGTGCGATATTAGTTGTCGGCAGTTACATCTATTGATATTTATAACCAGCCAATTTTCGAAACGTTATTCGCTCATGTGAACTAACGCAAATTGCTTGCTAACGTTGGCTAGCAGTTCTGAGTGTTAGCTTGTTAATTAAAGTTAAGATTTTATGCTAAACGTGCATCACGATTGTTTATTTGATGTTTTATTATCATTCATCAGTCTGATAACTTGCACCCGGACTATAAATGTCTTGTGTAATATTTTTAAGGGTCAACTGATTTTTAGGTCCCAAACTCTCATAATAGGCCTGGGTATGATGGTTTTCTCTACTGTTGTCTGTAATGAAAATAGTTGTCGTCAAGAACCCCGACATTGCAGTCTACCTTTCTATACATCAGTGAATTGGTCGGTTATTCTTTATGGTTGAAAATACCAAAAGAAAATAATAAGAATTACTTTTCACATGCCACCACAGACACAGACAGGAAGTAGCTATACCATCAACCACCCGTTATTTCCTTTTGTACTGAAACTGATACTAATATTTTTTTGAAGATGTGAAATTGTTATGCATTACTGAGATTACTTTTATGACTGGAACAGTTGTCTATACCAATGTGTGTGTTTATTTAATTCAGCAACTAAATTCAAAATTTTTAAAACCATGTTTTGCCTTTTTCAAAAATAAAAGAATGATAATACAATCACCTTAACAAATTCAGTGCAGGGAATATGTAGTGACATGCACCTTAGTTATTTTGCAGATAAATGACAAGTCCAAAGCAAAGTCCAAAATTAGTTGCATTGGCACCTAAAAGTATTTGTGTGAAATATGTGTGTCTTTATTCACACATTCTCGGTTAATAAAATGTGTTTTTTATTTTCCTTCAGTTTTCACAAATGTTTTATTTGTTCTTCATCAGTAACTTGCCATGTTTTGTTTCCAGCTGCCTCGTTAATGAAGACTGGCACTGTAGTTCCCTATAATTACAATGACAAATAATTCTAATTGGTGATGTGGGTAAAATCTCAATCAATGATAAAAAGGCATTTATCAAATAATAATGTACCAGGTAGATCAGTGTTGTGCTGAAAGGCTGCTGTGGCGGACTGGATGTGAGCTTTATTTTACTTTTTTAAACTATGTGTAAAATAAAGGCTGGGATTCCTACACTGATCACCCAATATGGATGTGCATACTTTCAATCTTTGGGTGCCCCCCTTTATAACCAGGCCTGGGATGTTATGTGATGTAGTAATGAGAGATAATTATTTATTGGAAAAACATGCTTTGACAGAATCTGAGACTTTCCTGGAATTAGCTCACTTATGGAAAGTACATGATTTTTTTTTTTTTCAAAAGCAGGAGGAGTTTAGTTTCAGTTTCCATCAGGGCACTCTAAAGACTGCTGGTACATTGCCACTGTGACTATTATTGTCTACATTGAAAAACAGTCAAGCTGGGAATACACTAAGCTGTAAGTTGGAGTACAGTCTGCCTAGTGTGTGCATGTTCAGCCACCTGCTTTTGACAGGACCGGGAATCGAACCCCGGTCCTCGGTGTGCAACTGCAACAAACTTGATGCCTGCATCAAGGTCTGTTACGTTGGCTGTGCGCCACTGTGGCCCCCAGCCCAAAGAGTTTGACATGGGAGAAGGGGCATGTTGAAAACAACAACAAAAGGCAGATTTTTCTTTAAAAGCCTTTTGATCCTGTTTTATCTACACAGCCTTTGCTGCATATGAGAAAGGTGGAATAAACACAGCAAACCTATAGAATTACAGGTCAATCAATTTCTCCAAAATTGGTCAGAGTGGTTTTACAATCATGCAATGCTGATTAAATTGAGTCATCCAATTCAGTAAGCAAAAATGTTGAGTGAGTTATTTAATTTTATTCAGTCGGTGTGTCTCAGTCAAGCAACATGCGGTCCTGCCTTCTACAAGCTCCCTGCATCTCTGTATCATCCATTCAATGTAATAATAATAATGCCTAAAATACATATGAACATACAGATATTGACTTTGGTAAACCAAGTGTTTTTCAATTTAGACAATAATAGAGACAGTAGCAGCAGTCTTCCGAGGCCCCTGACTAAAACAGAAACTGAGCTCTTCAGATTGAACCTTTGGTTATAGACTGCCAGGCACTTGTTGGTGGGAATGGGTTCTTTGGCATGTGTTTTCAAAGAATCACTGGAAGGTGAACTTGGATACCTGGGGCCTGTGAACTTTATGAACTCTATATTTCTCAGTTGTCCATTGAAAGATGGTCAATATGTGTCCTGTATCAGGCGTGGGAAAGATCGTCATCCATTTTGGTGACCTGATGATCATAACCAGGCGGTACCAGAGGTGACCATACAGTGCGTCTCCACTCTTCTAAATGACGCACTGGCTGTGGGCTGTGGGCTGTGGTCTGTGGCCAGGCCTGTGTTAACTTATCCACCCGAATCCTCTGTGTTTCTCCTCCGTGTATCACATGACCACTGTCAAACCCTGAGACAACCCGGCTGTCTGATTGATCGATATTCTCACATTGTCTTCAGTAGATTTTCCCCTCACTTTTTGATTCCCTCGATGACATAATAGTGCATTGATCGACAAGATTGGTCTCTCAATACTTTACACTTGGAAGGAACAGTAAAATCAGTTAAAATAATAGTAAAAATAATACAGTACATGAACCACGTGTTTGTGTGTTGAAAGCTGCTTTTGGAAAAGCTGCCTCCCCAGTGCTGTGAGCCTGACTTCTGGTTACAGCCATAAACCATTCAAGCTCTTAGGAAGGAAAGTCAATCTTGAATTTGATCGGTAGCTAATGCCGCCAGAACAGCAAAGAAGACACCTCTGCCAGCCTCCTGCCTGCTTTGTCCTGCATCCCTACACCTAGCGAAATTAGACTGAAATATCACAGTTTCTCACAGACTGTTGTGACATGCGGAACTGCCCACTGAGTGTTTGTACATGCAATATTGACTGTGGAAACAAAGGGCACTCATCCCAATGTGACATTGGACAGAATTGGCCAATCAGAAATCAGGAGGGTGCTTTGGTTCACGCTGTGCCTCTTTTACAAGATGAAGAACCAGAGAGCCACCGACAGTCACACACGCGCACGCATGGCCAGTCTTGGCTTGCGATTCTGTGGAATCTGCAGAACATGCATTGACTACAGATTGAACCAGGCAGTTAAGTTGTGTTGTCTGGGAGTGCAGTATTTTGATAACAATTTAGAGCACAGTCAGCAGTGCGTTGGCTTGAGGGAGTGTGTGGTGTGGTTTACAGAGGGGTCACTGTTTCGGGTGTGTTGTGTGTGTGTGTGTGTGTGTGTGTGTGTGTGTGTGTGTGTGTGTGTGTGTGTGTGTGTTGGGTGAGTGGTCTGTGTTTGTGGTCTGTCTGTGTGTGTGTTGTGTGTCTGTGTTGTGTGTGTATGTTTGTGTGTGCGTGTGTCTGTGTTTTGGGTGTATGCGTGCGTGTGTGTGATTGTTTGATAACTGCAGTTTGTGCTGTAGTAGATAGAGGAAACTGAGTGTGTGTGTGGGTGTGTATGTGTGTGTGTGTGTGTGTGTGTGTGTGTTTGTGGGTGTCGTGTGTGTGTGGTTGTGCGTGTGTGTGTCGTTTGTGTACGCAGTAGTAGATAGAGGCAACTGTGTGGCATTAGGCCTGTGCTGATGCTGTCTGGTTGTGTTGATAGGGACTGACCAGCTTCCTCTAGGCCTTAGATAAGCATGGGACGAGGAGTGACTTTCTGTCCACAGGACGATAAGAGCTGTGAGCTCAATGTAGAAACCAGAAGTATGGGACATAGGGCTGAGCTACTGAGTGTCTTTACACTACACATGACTGTGTGTCTCATAATTATTGATTGTGTTGTGGATCAGCTGGTAAGCACTTGGACCTAAAGAACTGACTCGCCGTGTTCCGTAGGCGTTGAATCGGTAGATTGATCGATTAATTAATTGAGTGGTCCCGCCCCAGATTGCTAGACAGTTCTAGAGAATCTTTCTTAACTCGCTGCGTGTTTTTCGTTGCCTGTAGCAACTCTCTACGCATGTCTGTGGTGAATTTAACTAGAATAACAACATGACTCAGACGATGTTGAAATGTCCTCCAAGAAAACATGCTTTCCTTCACATGAACAACAGAACAGGCTATTTTAAAATACTGCATCTAATGCCTGGTAGAAGCGCATAAAGTACTGATGTTGGGGAGGATAGAGTATCAAAAGGAAATAATTGTATATTTAATAAGACTCATTGTGCTGGAAAAACACACATTTTCAACATTGACTAACTACTACTGCTGGATTTAAGCTGTGCGTACCACTGTTTTAGGATGTTGTATGCTGTTTCAAACCACAACATTTTGAGCTTGAGCAGGTGTGTGTCTGTGTATTGAAATCCGTTTTCTTTGTTCTGACTTTGATTGACAGTCCAGTCAGCCTCTCGTTACAAGTAGCTGTATCTCAAAGACATAGGCTACGTCGTCTCCTGTCTTTGTAAAGTGAAAACACTGTGTACAGCAAAATTGTGAAGCTGTTTTCATGAGTCAGTACAATTAATTTCTACGTGGATGGAAAATAAGTTATTATTATTATTTTGCTGAGAAAGTGTAAAATATGGCTGTTGAAGTTGATGACAGTGTAGTTAGTAATAGACTGTTTGGAAAGAATCAAGCTTCCCACAGTCTGGTGTTCAGTTCTGACTGCGCCACTGCTGACCATGATACATGATGCGTAGTTGCCAGGAGCATCACCCAGGGAGGGAGGGTGCGGGGTTCCAGGGTATTTCCCCTGCTGTCTGTCTGTGGTGCGTCCATCGGCGCGCTATTCTGCTGTGCGTAGGGCAGCCTGTAGTGGCTAAGGTGCCTGAGTGGGAGCCGGATGGTTGGTGGTTCAAACCCCGGCATAGCCATAAGATAAGATCCCTGCAGTTCCTGGGCCCTTAACCCCACATTGCTCCAGGGGGGATTGTCAGACAGCAGTTTCATGGCAGCTCAGTCCGTGGAGCGGATATTGAAACGGACACATCAGATGTTTTGAGTATGTGGCTGTCGTGAAACAAGTATTTATTTCGGTCATGGCAAAGCTTATGTTTGAGCTTTGGCCTTTGCACAATGGAATAGCATGGCCTGTTTGAACTATTTCCTGAGCATTTCTTACATTGGCCCTGTCCTCCTTCAGCTAGCCCCTTTCCTCTTTATTTCTTTTGGTTTTCGTTTTGAGTAATGTCATAGCTGCGTAAAGATAGGTTATCTGTCTTATCTCTCTTTTTGGACTTGGCCTCCGACTCTTAATTACTATGCAAATCATCATATATTATCGGTGAAAGTGCATTTTTGTATTACTGAGCTTAACACTGCTTTTCTTCCTGCTATATTGTTCCCAGCATAGAGGGACTTCTGGGTGGAAGCAGTTGAGCAACTTTATGATACGTGGGCAGGTGAAGATGCTAGATTTCTTTTTATAATACTGCCGTCAAATCACATATACTGGGAAGAGATCAAAATTTCAGAGTAATTTTCCAGCAGTTTGTCTTTGGTCCTGTTAAATATGTGCTGGAGAGGCACCTTATTAGATTTAAACTGGAATGGTAGTATTTGGTTAGCAAAAAAATAATAAATTGACTTTTGGCGCCAACTCATATCAGTTCTCTCCCTGTCTGTTTCTGTTTCGTACAGTATTGTAGAAGCTGATGCTCGTTGACTGTAAAGTGACTGAAATTGACCACGTGATCTCCAGTGCCTTTCTGCCCAGTTGTCATATAAGAGTCTAAACCAGCTTTCAAAGTTTTAAACCAAGGGTCTTAATTTTAAATTGTTTGTGTACATTTTAATTCTGTGTCAGTCATAATTGTGGGGCTGCTCTTTAATAACATCTATGATAGAAGTTTTACTCCTCTACCTGCAGTAGTGCTGTTAATTACTTTGTTCTGGAAGGGTTTTTTTCTTGCAAGACACAATTGTTCAATGAAAATGTTTTAGTGTTGAAGTAGGCCATATTGTAGTGAATAAGCCTGCAGTCATGAAAATGAATACTGAGGCACCCTTGTGTTTTTATAGAATGTATGCTGCTTGGGAGGACAGACAGTCCTCAAATCACCTACCGCCCTGTGTTTCAGTGCAGCATTTCATCTTAGTGGGATTATGATGTATGTGAAAGCATATTTTGGGAGGTTTAATCATACAGTTTGCGGAGTGTCTGATTTTAATATATATATATATATATATATATATATATATATATATATATATATATATATATTTATTTATTTGTCCTCATCTAAACTCTACATTTGAATGCTCAAATCAATAACAAATTGGACACATATTGACCATCTTTCAATGGACAACTGAGAAATATAGAGTTCGTAATTAGGAATGGTATTGTACAAAGCCCTTCTTTTACACAGAAGCTGTTCTTTCATGTTGAAATCCTGTCAGGAAGGAGTTGTACTGGTGTAGAAGGTTCTGCTAAGTTTAAACTATCGTTTGATTTTGTTCTATTTCTCCTTGGTGATGGCCACAAACGTTTTACCAGAACAATGAATGCCGTGACATTTTGACAGTTTGCCGTGACAGAGTTTGTTCTCACAGTGCCGTAACCATGACGATTCTCTTTGGCAGTCATATCGTGTGGGGAGCTTCATCATCTGGTTTCTCATAAAGAGGAAATTCGGACGAGATGGTTGCGTCTGTGTGTTACCAGCAGTGACTGTTGGCACAGCCTCCCACTGAGGCTGAGTGCCCCGTGGTCATAAACAATTCCTCAGTGCTTTCCTGGTCTCCTGACTAAAATTCCAACCGCCCTGTCTCTCTCATTGGTGATATAGGCTTAATAAGTCCGTCTGCTTCCACTTCACCTTGCGCTTGTGCACAAAATGGTTGCCCTTTTTCGCCCCGCTGTACTGCACCATGATGTTTGCAGAGGCTTCCCATCTGTTCTGTAAAGTACCTTATATGATCCTGGGGGTTAAAAGGCTCTGCATGAATGCAGTTTGTTTTTATTATCACCAGGAATTGTCACTCAGGGCTTTGTGCTTCCCATTTACAACGTTTGTGGAAACGCAGCAATGTTGTGACGCTGACGTCTTCCTGTGGCTTTGGCGTCTTAAACGGATGGATGCCATTTCCTGTCAGGAGAGCCATATGCGCTGGTATGGCCGGTAGACGTCAGTGGCGGGTACGTGCTCGTTTCCCGAGGAGGCAGGCAAAGGCCTGTGTGTTTCCCGTACATGTGGGTGAAATTCACCAGAACATTGTTAGTCAGCTTCTGGGAAGAGACAGCAAGCAGCTACAAGCCCCAGTAAACGGAGGGGAGAGGGACCCTGTGATCTGCAACATCCTGTTCTGCGCTGATGTAGCGCTGCAACCCGTCGTTTTCATCGGGACTTTTAGTCTCTAACATACATATTCATTTGGTGAGTAATCCGCCTGAGGTGTGAGGGGGTGACCCCTTTATATATTCAATACGGAACATGCAACATATAATGACTATAGTAACTTCACCTCAGAACATTGCTTTTCAATATGATGTACTGTGTATCCAAAGTGGAGTTTTCAGTCCGTATGCACAGAAAATCCACTAAATGCTATGTATGGTAGCATGCAGGACATTGTGTGCCAAAATGACCACCCAGTAACTCGTCACTAAACACTGTGTATATTTGGCAGTTGAACATTTTGTTTTGCCATCATAGCTGTTATTTTCAGGAGTTGTGGTACCATGACCAAAATTAGAATTAGTCAGGTCACTTCTCTTAGCTGCAGAATCATCCAGGGTTTGATGAGACTTCTTTCTGTACTTGCTCTATTTCAGGTTTATTGGAAGATGAAACAAAATTGGATTTTCATTGATCTTGCCTGAATTGTTACTTTGAATTAACCTTCAAGTGTTTTGGTGTTCAAGTGACTACCTATCTGTCAGAATCTCTGAAACCAAATTGGTTTCGTGTTGATGGATTCCTTAATCTGTTATAATATGATTTTGCTACCAACTGACTAGTCCAGCACCTATTCCATGTGTGAGCTTGAGGTACTGTAAAATAGTTCTTCTTTTCAATGATGTCAGATTAATTCAATCTAAAACAGGTTCTTCTGCCCTGTTTCAACATTGTGAATTGATTTAAAAACAACATTTATTGGATTCTGTCAAAAAGCTACACGCGTGCCATGAATGTGTCAGTGTGGGTTCAGAATATTAAATAGAATGTCAGTATGGGTTCAGAACGGTACATGGTAGGCATTTATATAGCGCCTTTATCCAAAGCGCTGTACAATTGATGCTTCTCATTCGCCCATTCATACACACACTCGCACACCAACGGGGATTGGCTGCCATGCAAGGCACCGACCAGCTCATCAGGGTTAGGTGCGTTGCTCAGGGACACTTTAACACATGCAGGACGGGATGGAACCGGCAACCCTCCGACTGCCAGACGACCGCTCTTTCTGCCTGAGCCAATGTCCCACGTTTTAGAATAATATCTAAAGGTGTCCTACCCAGCTAAAAACCCAGCCAGGCAGTACCAGCTGGTTTTCAGTTGAGGTTCTACGACAGGCAAGAGCTCTCTGACTGCTTCACAGGTATGAGCTTTACTGTAGAATTAATGTTAGGCCTTTATACCCCTTTCTCTTAGTTTTAAATTAAAGACTCTCCAGACTAACGGGTATCTGCACGTTACCTAACCTGTGAAACCGAAAAACCCTTTAACGTCTCATTTTTAACGTCACGTTGCCTGGTGTGCATATTCGTCATCATGGTTTTCAGTCAGATGTGGTCAAAGGAAGCTTTCAGTTTAGGCCTGGAACAGCTCATCGGCGCCGGCCTTTTTGTTTTGTTCTTCAGTGCGCTTTCTGGTTCTGTCGGCGGCACTGTTATGGTCATAAGGCTCTGTGTGTGGGGTATATTGGCAGGAAAAAAACAGTTTACAGCCCGTTTCTGTGTGGAAAATCCAGCCGTTGGCAAAATTGGCAAAATACCATTGTTTTTCATTGTATACCAAATATTTTTGGTTGACTTAGGAATTCATTAGGTTCACTTCACGAATAAAACGGCAGTTCCTTCAGATGGGCATGAAAACAAGGGAAGTAAACAAACCAAAGAAGGAAACCAACAATAATGATAAAACTGCATAATCTCACACTGTCTAAAACTGCAGCTTCGCGAAGAGGAATGTTTTTGCTGTAAATATACTTCCCGTTCTGCTCTACATATGTGCGTTTGTGTCTGTACGACAGATACGGGGTCCAGGAAGCTCACTTGTGGGTATTTGTAGGGTTTCTGACACGTTCACATTGGGGAGAATTAGTGAAGTCCAATGGAATGTTCTGTAATTTCTATTACTGTCTATAGTGTTTAAAAGGATTTTAGTCTTAACAAACTGATAAGTCTTAAAAGGAATTAGTTCTGCATTGCATATTGAGAGTTAGTCTGAATCTACTGTATGAAAAACTACTGGCTGGCTTGTTCGCTAACTTTTACCATATGTGCCTCCCTAAATTAATCATATAACAAGATGGTAACGGACTGCCAATTGCTCCATTTAGTTTCAGTCATTTTAGTAAGCAAAGATCTAAAAACTACACCAAGCCTTTTGGTATTTGTTCAGAGCCTGTGTTTTCCTTGGGTGATTTATAGGCCATGTCTTTGTTGGAAGCTGCGTACAGCACAAGCCTTTTCAATTTCTGTTGCATTTTTGTTGTACAAAGGTATTTTTCAGCCTAATTACTAATAGTGTGAAAGAATAAGGCACTTTTTGGAATTCTGTATTTAGAGGTACAATACGGACTTCTAACTGTCAAGAGAGGAAGAGCAGGCGCAAACACCTTCAAACCACAAACCACAGAGCTTGAATTATTGTAGGTACAGTGTCGGCCCGTCAACTGCATATTTTGAAACCTGAATTTAAGGACTATAAGTACAGACAGAGGGTCAGCATGTCAGTGAGCTTTTGTCAATGATAGGAAGGGCTTTACAATGGTCTTGTAACAATGTTTTAACACAAACATCTTGCCTATTGTACCTTTAAAGGAGAGTATGAGGCAGTGTATGAACATGTGCATGAATTGTGTTGCAAAACGTAACCGATGAAAGAGTCTGCGGCGGTTCAGGGACAGGAAATGCGTGTCTCATCCGCGTCCCGCTCTCCTCCCCTGACAGATTGATGTGACCGCTGCTCCTCTGATGGTCTGTGTGACGGTGATCACCATGGAGACGCCGCCGTGCCCCGTGCCTCATCAGAATGGCAACGTCCACGCCGGTGCCCCCGGCCCCAAGGCGCCGACCGTGCTCAAGATCCACCTGTACGATAACGGGCGGGGCGGCAAGGAGCCGGCCGTCCTCTCCTACCCCCCGGGGGACTACGTGGCGGAGGAGCTGTGCATCGCTGCTGCGAAGGAGTGCGGTAAGTGCCCTGCAGAGGGAAGAGGACTGTGGTAAGTGTTCAGAGGAGGATCGGCCAGTAGCACAGTAAAACCCTCCCCTGTGCACCTCTGCCTGGATGGATCTCTGTATAACCAAAATGTCACTGCAGCCGAAGATGTTGGTGACAACATCAGAGAGTTTTCTGCACTCATTTTAACATTGAGCCCTCCTCCTGAGGTTTGTATGAGGTCCTTCATCACTATACACCATGGAAATATATTTTTCGCTTTCAACTTCAGTGAAATTATAATCTTCAATGAAATGTATTGCTCTTAGACCTAAATCTGGCAGTTCAATTGTCCGTTTCTGCTGGTGTTTCTGTGAGTTCAGCCATGTAAATGGTAAATGGTTGGCATTTATATAGCGCCTTCATCCAAAGCGCTGTACAATTGATACTTCTCATTCACCCATTCATACACACACTCACACACCAACGGCGTTTGGCTGCCATGTGAGGCACCAACCAGCACGTCAGGAGCATTTTGGGGTTAGTTGTTTTGCTCAGGGACACTTCAACACACTCAGTGGGGCATCGACCTGGCAACCGGCTGCCAGGCGACTGCTCTTACCTCCTGAGCCAGTGCTGCTGCATGTGAGCATTGATTGGGGGGAAATACACACAGTTGTTATAAAGACACCAATCGTGCACAGTAAAGCTACCCTTACATAACCTTTCTCAGGATAAACACTGGGCTATATCAAAGGCCCTTCTTGTGGTTGGAAACTCCGAGACTTAAAGCAAGTGGCTTGCAGTCACTGTGGTCTGTATTGTCATGCCAAGTTCTTGAGAAGTGACTGTGTAATACTGCTACCAAGTCTACAGGGAAATGCTTACGGGTAGTTGTAGTGGATGACGCTATGTTTCAGATGCCTCTATTTGAGATGACAGTTATATTTGTATTTATATTGTATTTTCATTTCATTTGATACTATAGCTACTGACCTGATTCCTTTCTGACTTTACATGTTTGCCTCTGAATGGTGAACAGACTGCATTCATATCCAAGATATTCAACCTGTTCTCTAGTTTGTTCAAAAGGCCTTGATATGCACTTTTTTGTACGTCATAAAAGTGTCTGCTAAGTAATATGTCATACCTCAATAGCGATTGCTCTCAGTTAAATTAAGTAACTCTGCTCTTTTCACTCCATTCCCCTTTCTGTCTCTCACTGAGAGACTGTAGTTATTACTAGGGCTCCATGATATGAGGTAAATACGCAAGATGCGATTACATTGTTGAATATTGTGATGAAGATATGGCTTGTGTAATTTAAACAAATATTGAAGTGTGCACTGTTGTAATGTCTTTTTGCTTCAGGTGCACTGCTCCCATAGACCCCAGACAATGAATAGCCTATGGCCACTGAATAAAAAATAAAAAATAAAAAAACCAACATGCTTTTACTGAACAAATTGCACATTAACAGCCACTTACACAACACTTTAGAACTTCAATTTTAATAAATACTATTAATCGCAGTTCAACCAGTCTTTTTTGCGATGTGTTTATCTCACATGTTCATTGTTCAATGACCATAAATATAGGATATACATTATCCCTAGTTATTACCGCCCTGCACAGACACATGAGGCCTGCAGTCTGAAGGGACTGCTTGGGGATTTAGGCTTTTATCATAAATAGATCTTTTAATAGATTAAGTGAATCTGCCTCTGGGACAAGACAGTAAACATGGGCTCATTAATTATTAAGATTAGACACAAGCTGGAGCAGATTTCAGTGCAGCAGTGAAGCAGGCTTAACGATCAACAGCGTTTCATCAGTATTTTTTAACTGCGTATAGTAAAGGTTCTTTCCCAGTTGTTTTCATTGCGTGTCAACAAACCCCATTTTGACTTATTTACTTTATTTTTGTCTGGGTTGTTCCTGTCTTGGTCAGCCCTTTTCCGATGGAGGTGCTGATCACTGCAGCACTTCCTGTGGCTTCATGTGGCTGTTTTTGCGCACTGGCCCCACGACACGCCTCCACCACAGCTCATCTGAGGCTCATCATGAAGCACTCCGTTCTGTAAACAAACCCCAGCAGTCCCACCCCCACGTCGCCCGTCTCCTCCGAAACTAAGGCTGTTTGTTTATTTGAGTGGAGATGACTGCGTGTTGTCCTGTCCTGTCTTAACCCAGCGATCCTGGCGAAGGTATAGGCCAAACCAAAAGCCCAGGGCCGCGTGCCATTCCGCTAAATGCTAACATGTAGCAAACGTAAGGCTGTTTAAAAACTCCCCGGGTCTGGATCTGCTTCTTTGTCTCACAGTATGTCTGTCCTTCCCAGGGGTGATGCCCATGTACTTCAGCTTGTTTGCCCTGATGAGTGAGAGAGACCGCATGTGGTTCTCACCCAACCATGTCTTCCGTCTGGATGAAACGGCAGATGAGAACCTGCGCTTGAGAATCCGGTACCTTTTCTTGTGATTCGAAATTCCGCCGTCCCATCCCCCTCCCCACCCACCCCCCTCTCAAAGTGTGTATGTTTTTACCTTTTGTGCAAATATACAAATAAATTTTGTTCATTATTAATTTACAATGTTTAAGTACACACCGTATACAGTAAGGATGCCTTTTGCTTGGTTTTGCCTTTACCGAGAATGTCCTCAGAGGTATAGTGAAATTGAAAAACCCACTTGGGAATTGAGAACCACGCCGACCTTTTGGTAAGGCCGTGTTTACTGTAACGCGTAGGCTTTCAGAAGCGGGTCGACGTTGCAGTGTGACACCTGTTGAAGTGAAGTGCACCGCTCTCTTCCCTCTTCCCCCTGTGCAGGTATTACTTCCCTCGCTGGTACAGCAGTGAGGCGTCCCGGGCCTACCGCTATGGGTTCGCCAAGGACGCGGAAAGCCCCGTGCTGGACGACCTCGTCATGTCCTACCTGTTCAATCAGGTGAGGCTCCCGCATGCCCGGGCTCGGGCCTGGATCTCTGCTGCCGGGAACGCTGAAGGCGTCGGTTATAGCCGTCTCCCGCTTCATTTATTTTAATGAAAAGATTACAAGGGTGCTTTGTATTTATGTATTGCCTGGAGAAATGCAGATGTCACTGTGCTGCTGTAGGTAAACAAATCTGGATGTTAGAAATCAGAAACAATATGCCCGTGATGTTTAAATCAAAATACTGACCAGCCAACCACTCCGCAGTCCTTGCTAAGTGTAGAGTAAATGGCAATGATTCGATGTGTTGATGTACATCAGGCCTGCCCAGGCCTGTCCCTGGAGATCTGAAGTGTACGTTTTCCCTCCAGCCCTAACAAAGCGCACCTCATTCAACTGCCAGAGATCTCATCAAGCTGCTGGCGAATAGGATCTGGTGTGCTTTGTTAGGGTCGGAGTAAAAACCTACAGGACACTAGATTTCCAGGAATCAGTGTCGGGCTCCCTGGATGGCGATTGTCATGTGTTACTGACGCTGTGGATGAAATGGGCAGCAGGTGCCCGAGTGTTCGGTTTCCTCACTCATTGTGAGAGTGGCAGAAGTGCCTTTGTGAGTCAGAGTCATCAATCACATCTGTTAACATGCTATGCTATTGTGTATTTTTACTTCCCTTTGTTCACTTACAGTTAATAGAAACTGGCCACCAGCCATGTTCCGCATGATAAGCTGTAGTCAGCCATGCAGTACATCAGGGGTACTTATTCATATCCGATTTGGGTGCAGGCTTTTGTCCTAAGAAAGCTAATCGACTACGAGTCTTTGCTAAGGACCTGGATTAGTAGAAGCAATTGCGTTACTGCTTCACTGGAACAAAAGCCTGTGCCCACACCGGCCCTTTCTCGGTAAGAATGAGTCTATATTACTGTACCTGTGGTGCATAAACCGGTCTGAGTTCCTCATTACTGAAAGAGATAGGAATTCACACGTTCCTCCCCGGTGACTGGCGTGTGTATGAATAAGGGGCGGTGAGAGTTTGAGCAGGGCTCTGCACTGGGCTTATGGGCATGTGAAGCGGGGCGTTTCGTCTCTTTATCTCCAGGAACACATTGACACGTAGCGCATGCAGGACGCAGCTCCCGCAGTTTCTGTTGAGGGCTGATGGTATCTCAGTCCACTTCATGGCACCCTAGGGGCTGCTGCTGTAGGAGGAAGTGCTTCTTTCCTTTCCTTAATTGTGTCTGCAATCTCGGGGGTTTCCACACACTGCGAGAGTGAAGGAGAAGTCAGCGGTGCGTTCATGTGTGGGGGACAGTTGTGTCGTGTGTGTCGTGTGTGTCGTGTGTGTCGTGTGTGTGTGTGTGTGTGTGTGTGTGTGTCTGTGTGTATGTCTGTGTGTATGTCTGTGTGTATGTCTGTGTATATGTCTCTGTGTGTGTGCGTGTCTGTGTGCATGTCTCTGTCTCTGTCTCTGTGTGTGTGCGTGTCTGTGTGCATGTCTCTGTCTCTGTCTCTGTGTGTGTGTGTGTGTGTGTCTGTGTGTGTCTGTGTGTGTCTGTGTGTGTCTGTGTGTGTCTCTGTATGTGTCTCTGTATGTGTCTTTGTGTGTCTGTGTGCCCTTGTCTGCTCAAATCTGCGTGACTAGGTGGTGCTTGGCGAAGCCGTGTGAAAGATCGACGCAGGGCGAGGGGGGTTGTGGGGCACTCGTGTGGCTGCTTGTTTCCTGGCCACAATGTGCTGCCATCTCCTGTTTGCTACACCCTAAACAGGGCAGAGTGAAACCCGACAACTCTTCAGAGCTTTCTGCAGCCTTTCACAGAGCAGCTCACTCACATTCATGGTCTCCAGTTTATTGCCTCTATCTACTGCACGTGCAAACGGCACTCAAACCAAGTTGTTTATATGGCATATACTTGGTCTGATATTTAGCTGCATTTATTTGCCAATAGATGCACTTCCACTACGTTGGCTGTAGGCAAAATTGCTTCATTACCTCAGATTCAGCTCCAGTGGGGTCCAATTGTCATTTTCAGCTGAGACCTGGGTTCATTTTCATCCGGTTGTGTTTCTGAATATTAAATCTGACAAATGCATCTGTGCTTCTACTTCTCTAGTCGCTCCGTGCCAGTACTTTTCCTGTTCTCTTCCCTCTCTCATGCCAATAGCGGGGTTCCGATCAAACCGTTTTGATGCAATTTTTAAAATTTGCACACCAGTCAACCTGAGAGGAAGGCTTGAATTTAGAAAAAACTAAAACGTTTTTATGCTTGGCCGAGGTGGAAAAGTCAGCGTATCGATAAAAAGCTACGTTTTGAAATAAATGGTGATGTGTCAGGGACGCATACTTCCGCTTCTGAAAGCCTAAGAAACGGCAGCTGGCACTCTTCATTGCGTAATGTCCTTGCGCCCTCTTGAGAATATTTGCATCGCAGAATATTCGCATAACTGTCGTTGATGGAGGCACACGCTGATTCGACTTTTTGGAAATTCGCTTACACTGCAAAAAAGAAAAAAAACAACTCAGTCTCAACACACATTTTTGCCTTATTTCTAGACTTAAAATCTAATTTATATAACTTTTTTGTGTAACACAAAAATATTGAAAGATTTGCCAGCGGGGTGAGCATTTTCACTTGTCAAGCAGACGGTAACTTAAAACAAACTAACATTTTCTACTAGAGAGAAAGAAAGAAAAAAAAAACAATTTTAAGTCTCACTACAAGGCCAAAGGTCTTGTTTAGACGGATGTTTTCTTTGCAGTGTAGCGTTTGCAAGACATTTGGATGGAGGCGTTACTCTGGTCTTTCTTCCTGTGCAGTGGAGGGGCGACTTCGTTGGTGGCTCGGTGAAGATGGCCATCAGCCACGAGACGCAGGAGGAGTGTCTGGGCATGGCCGTGTTGGACATGATGCGCATGGCCAAGGAGAGGGACCGGTCCCCGCTGGACATCTACAGCAACATGAGGTGAGGGCTTCCACTGCAGTAACCTCTCGGGGAGAACAAGCACTGATCTAGAATCGGGATCTGGAATCCTATCACTTTACATCACATTTACATTATTGGCATTTAGCAGACACTCTTATCCAGAGCGACGCACAGTTGATTAGACTAAACAGGAGACAATCCTCCCCTGGAGCAATGCAGGGTTAAGGGCCTTGCTCAAGGGTCCAACGGCTGTGTGGATTTTATTGTGGCTACACCGGGGATTCAAACCACTGACCTTGCGTGTCCCAGTCATGCACCTTAACCACTACGCTACAGGCCGCCCTGGGGCAGACTGTAGCCTAGTGGTTAAGGTACATGACTGGGACCCTTCATTCAGATCAGATTCAGTGGGACACTAAATTTAAGCATTTGCAATGAATTATTGTGGTATAATATATGTAATATGATAATTTATTTAAGCTGTCTCTGTTCTCTCAGCTACAAGTCCTTCCTGCCCCTGGAGATGCGTGCCCGTATCCAGGACTACCACATCGTGACCCGGAAGCGGATTCGCTACCGCTTCAGGAAGTTCATCCAGCAGTTCAGCCAGTGCAAGGCGACGGCCCGCGACCTCAAACTCAAATACCTGATAAACCTGGAGGGCCTGCAGCCCGTGGTGTACTCGGAGAGCTTCCAGGTCAAAGACCCCAAAGCCGGGCAGGTCACGATCATCGTCTCCGGGAACAACGGCATCCAGTGGTATCGCAACAGACTCCGAGACTCCGAGACAGAGCAGGTACGTCCTCCTCTCCTTAGTCACGTCTTCCGGCAGCGAACAGGTCACCCTCCGGCACCTTTGAAGGTCTGTGGAAATAAACTCTGTGCTCCTCGGTAAAGCCAGATGTTGTCAAGCCTGCTCAGAATTCAGATTTTTTTGGTATTCCACTCCTTCATGACTGCTGTCTGTATGTAACTGTAAGAAATTGGTGTAAGAAATTGCGCACCTTATGGCATATGACTTGGTACACATGTGAAGGTACCCAATTTGTCAAAACGTCCATTTGTTCTTGGAAAATTGTGATGGGCCAAGGGGTGTAAGACTTGAATTAAAAACAACAAAAGACGATGTGAATCAGGTTGAGTGTGGTGTTTCCTGAATGCGTGCTTGCCTGGTGGGATTGGCTATGAACAATAGAGGGCGCTCTTACACAGTCTGTCCTGTCAGAGAGCTAGGCCTGCTAATCAGGAGAATGCTGCTCTCATCTCACGTTGAACTAAACCTGTAATATCACAAAAGAATCTGCTGTAAATCCATTTCATCAAAGGCATTTAGGTGATATGAGATAATAGGTCTCAGACATTGGGCTTTAGACATTATCGTTCGCTTTATAAAAATGTCTTTTTGACCTATAAGTTGATCTGTAGGATATTAGCTCAGGAATTTTATATTGCATTCTAGGTAGGCGGTTCTGATGCCTTTCTAGGCCAGTCAGGTCTGAGGGCTGGTTTGAGTGACATCACTGCTCATCCCGTCACAGGAAAGCAGGTTCCTGTGACCTGCTGTTGTCACCTCTGCATCCATGTAGCCCCTCATTTTGCATCAGTTGATGCCATCGAATCATTCCTGTACGCCCTCAGCTTTAAAAGGGAAGAGCTAGAAGCCATTTCCTGGAGGTGGAAGCTCTGACGGTCTCAGAACTGCTGGTTTCATCCGTTTATATTTAGAGAAGCCCCAGGCTCCTTCAGCTGCGTGTCGTTTATTCCAGGAATGTATAAAGCATCACTTTATCACACAGTATAACGTGGCTTTGTGCTGGAGCACACTGCAGGGCTACAGATGTCTGCACTGTGTGATATATTAATCTGCAGTTCTCCCCTATGCTTTCTCATACACAGATCCGCTTTTGTGCGGGGAGTCTCGGCATGTTCCTGCTGACAGTTAGCTTAGCTTTGTTCAGTGTATTCCTGCCCAGATAAAGGTGTATGAGGATTCGTTGTAATTCCTTGTAATTCCTTCACCTTGTTTGTAGAGGTGTCTGCCTGCAGAACTGGAAAGAAAGTGCCACTGAAATGAAAGCATTATGTATTACTCACATTGATCATGTGGACAGTGCTCAACAGCCTACACCACCGAGACACCAACCCCCCCAAGTATAGCACATGCAGCTGTGTGTACCTAATAGTCCGAATGCAGATGCCCGTGTTTGTTAGCTGAGGTATCGTGAGATCCCACAAGCGGTACTGTTGCTGTTTGTTTTACGTCTAGCCTTGCTCTGTCCCCGTTGTTGCTGACGTTCCGTCTCGCTTTGCGGTCAGGAGCTGCAGACGTACTGCGATTTCCCCGAGGTCATCGACATCAGCATCAAACAGGCCAGCAAGGACGGCTCCAGCGAAAGCCAGATCGTCACCATCAACAAACAGGACAGCAAGACGCTGGTACGGCAAAGTCCCAGATTCAGTCCCCTGGTGTCAGTTTCCCCCTTTGCTGCTGTTTAGTATACATTGTGCTCATTTTAGAAAGGTATCTTATGATGTCTATATAAGACATAGCTTCCTCATGAATAGAATTCTTGTGAAGTGCACTCTTGATTTTTCCACGTAGCATTCTCGTGAAAGAATGTGAGTCATTGTGCAATGGCTACTGTATAATTTCTATTCTTTCACTTTAAAAGCTGGCAAGTCGTATAGCTGGTCACGCACATCATCATCATCACATTCTGCAAGAGTAGAAGCTGATGAAGCCCGTCTACTAAAAACTACATGAAAGTAGTCACGTAACTGGATGGCAAAGTGCAGTGTTGACCCAGCCGTGTCAGTCAGTCTCCCTTTACCCCACAGGAGGTGGAGTTTGAGTCCCTGTCAGAAGCCCTGTCCTTTGTGTCCCTCATCGATGGCTACTACCGGCTCACCGCAGATCCCCACCACTATATCTGCAAAGAAGTAGCTCCCCCTAGGGTCCTGGAGGCAGTTAACAGCTACTGCCATGGCCCCATCGCGTGAGTAACGGTGCAGCCCGCAGCCTGAGCGGCTGTGTTATACTGGCCAAATCAACAGTGTCGAACTGGCTGTGTGTAGTTCAACAGTGCCCACATTTCTGACAACAAGAACCCTGCGGGTTTTGTCTTTTACCGTGACCAATCTCCGTTTCACATCGGTTATGTCTGCTAGATTGATTTCATACCTGCAAGTGTATCACTTGTTGTGCTGAAAGGTCTGGCTGTTGCCTTGGGCATCTTCAAAGAATTTTACTGGCAGTATATTATGAGGAAACGGGAGGAGTGCGTTTTATGCAGGGCCATTCCGTGAAATTACTTTCCAGTTTTTCCACTTTTTATCTGGATGAATTCAGTTTGTCACCTCTGCCAACCTAGCTCCTCCTGGGGAATAGTTCAGAGAGAAGTGAGGAAGCAGAATAGTGAATGGCATTATTATTATTTTTAATAAACAATGATGCATTCACTACATATTAAAAGTATTGTTTATGTTTATGGAACTGTTTTTGAACCATAAAGCACTTAACATATTGCATGAACCTGTTACCAGGAAATAGGCCAGTGAAGAAGCACTCTGGAGCCCTCCCAAGTCGAACCTCAAACCGATTTAGTTTATCGTCCTTACTGGACCCTGAGCTATGCAGTGATTGGCCAGATCATGCTGGAATCGTCTCTGTCTGTATGACTGACCAGTAATGTTCATCCAAATGAAATGAACACCTCTTTTTGAACAGTTAATTTACATACAGTCGGTACATACCAAACTTTCAGTGGTACGTATTGAAACTAAATTTCAGCCCCGAGACAGATTCAGTTCACCAAATGAGCTGAACTCCCTCACCCTGCGCTGCGCTAGTAGTTATTGAACTAAGCATGAATTCACACCATGTGTGAGGGTGCTGGGTGTGGGAAAGACCCGCTTCGGATTGTACTGAATCACAGCACACTTTTTTTAGTCGGTGAGAGCAGAGTGGTATGGTTTTTCAACACCTCAAACATTCCTTTGCCTCAAGCGTTTAGGTTCTGTGGTGAACAGCAAGTCAGTGGTTTGGGCTGAAGCCAGGTTGAATTATTATTATTATTATTATTGTGGTGAAGTCTGGGAAAGTACATCAAACAACTCAAACTGTAAAGTTGGATTCATTTTGACGTACTGACTGGAATTCACTGGTTGCCCCAGAAGCTTCAGCGCTGTTTAACTGCTTTACTCACTCTTAATTATAATTACTTTCATTTTTACTACGTTCAGAATGCGCAGTTTCAGAGCCTGTGGCTGTTTACCATGCGAGGGGCAATATAGAGGATTCACACACACCACGCGCTAAGGCTACACATTATAAGGAAAATATACATTACGCGATAACGCTGTTGAGCATTGTGATGACGATATGACTTGCGATAAATAAACAAATATTGGAAGTGTGCACATTTCTAATGTCTTTCTGCTTTTGGTACACTGCTAACATAGACTCCAGCCTATGCCCACTGAATAAAAAAAAGAATCAAATGCATTATTTCCAACATGCTTCTATTGAACAAATTGTGCCTGGGAAAGTACAACTCGGACTGTAAAGTTGGATTCATTTTGACATACTGACTGGAATTCACTGGTTCTTTTTCCCGACTTCGCTCACTGGCTGCTGTACGAAGGGTTCTGTGATGGCAGCTCCTCTGCTCTTTTCCGCCCGCAGGATGGAGTTCGCCATCGGCAAGCTCCGGCGCTTGGGGAACCAGCGAGGCCTGTACGTTCTCCGCTGCAGCCCTAAGGACTACAGCAAGTACTTCCTGTCCTTCGCCGTGGGGGTGAGTGCCACCTTCGCGCAGGAATGGGGGCGCATTTTGGGAACCACCAGCATCTAGCACATAGTGGGGGAAATCTCCTGAAGTGTGATTAGGCAGGCAACTAAGAGTTCTAAAAATAAAATAAAATGGGACTTTGTTTGTCATCAGCGGCGGCCATTTTGGCTCAGTAGTTTCAAGGCACACTGCAGAATCGGACCCTTGCCCTGACCCTCTCCTCTGCTGTGTGTGTTGCCTGCTGCAGTTGGACAAGGAAGTGCAGTACAAGCACTGCCAGATCGTGAAGATGCCCACGGGCGAGTACAACCTGAGCGGGGCGAGGAAGAACTTCATCTCCCTGAAGGATCTGCTGCACTGCTACCAGAAGGAGACGGTGCGCTCCGACGGGATCGTCTTCCAGTTCAGCAAGTGCTGCCCGCCCAAGGTCAAAGGTCAGGGAGCCACTGCGCGTCTTTCAACCTCCTGCACTGCAAGAAAATGTCTGTCTTAACTATTTTTTGTCTTGTAATGAGACTGAAGATTAAAAAAAAATAATAATTTGGCAAATCTTGAATTGATTCTAAATCTCTCATGTCTTTGTCTCATTTAGCAAAAAAGTTATAGAAATAAGTTTTTAGTGTGTGTACTCTCCTCTCTCTCCATCTTTGTCCTCCTGTATTTCTATCCTCGTTGTTTTTCCTTCTGCTTGTTTCTCTTTTTCCCATTGCTACCCCGTCCCTCTTTTCCCTCAATATCCATCCACCTACCACTGGGTCTGACACTGTCTTGTCACTGTGTTTGGTCTTATTTGAGGTATTGCTCTGTCTGTCTTTCCATCTGTCCTTTTTTTATTTTCTTTATATATCTTTTTTTTTAACAAATGACATTTTCACCCGTTGTTGTCCTTTAATTTTGTTTTCCTTACTTGCAATTCCACAGCTGAAGTACTTTTTTGCGCATTGCCAATCAGGGTTGCCAATAATTATGGAACCCATTGTAGTCTTATCAAACCTATTGTGTGTCAATGGAAGACTTGTGATTGAGCGTAGCTGAAATGCTCCATAATTTTACCGTACGCACGCACGCACGCACGCACGCACGCACGCACGCACGCACGCACGCACACTCATCAGACCAAGCTCATGTGTTCAGAGATAATGAATAAAAATAACGTGTGTGCGTCTCCTGCCTCCTGTGGCATCTTTGTTTTATGGCATCTTTTCCACAGTACAGTACGTTTCCCTTTTCTCCACAGACAAGTCCAACCTGCTGGTGTGCAGGAGCAACCAGAGTTCAGAGATGCCCATCTCGCCCTCTCTCCAGAGGCACAACATCAGCCAGATGGTCTTCCACAAGATCAAGAAGGAAGACCTGGATTTTGTGAGTCCTTTTCCTATTAGTTCTCCTCTTTCTCCAGGTCCGCTGTGTTTCAGGGGTTAAGCGCGTTCAGGACAGCAGTGTAGGGTAATGGTAAGGGAACTGGGCTTGACCTTGAACTTTGAGGTTATACTATAGGTTCTGTTCCCATGGGGGAATTTTGAATCAGCATCCCAACTCCCCTTTGTCCTCATTTATTCGATTATGTAGTGGTCATGCTGGTGTGCTTTTGGCTTTTGGTATCTGAAGTCAGTATTTTGCCTTTGGAGAAGTGCCTTTTTCTTTCTCATTTATAATCTAAGAAATATCTCGATGTGTGAAAAGTCTTGCTGAGAGTCTGTTGTGCCGTGTGTGTCTTAGCGTGAGAGCCTGGGCCAAGGCACCTTCACCAAGATCTTCAAAGGAATCCGCAGGGAGCTCGGAGACTACAGCCAGCTGCACGAGACGCAGGTCATCATGAAGGTCCTGGACAAGGCTCACCGCAACTACTCCGAGGTCAGCCTTGAACTCCTTTACCGATTTACTCAGCCTTGGTTATAATTACTTTCATTTTTACTGCTGATTAATGAAGAATGTGAGCAGTGGATTCTCAGAATACTTCAATTCGGAGAAGTCTATCTTCGTTGCGTTGTATTTAAGTGTTTATGAACCTGCGTTCAGAATGGCTCACCGCAACTACTCCGAGGGTTGCCCCAGAAGCTTCAGCGCTGTTCAACTGCTTTACTCACTCTTAATTATAATTACTTTCATTTGTACTGCGTTCGGAATGCGCAGTTTCAGAGCCTGTGGCTGTTTACCACGCGAGGGGCAATATAGAGGATTCACACACACCACGCGCTAAAGCTGCACATTATAAGGAAAATTTACATTACGCGATAACGCTGTTGAGCATTGTGATGACGATATGACTTGCGATAAATAAACAAATATTGGAAGTGTGCAAATTTCGAATGTCTTTCTGCTTTCGGTACACTGCTAACATAGACTGCAGCCTATACCCACTGAATAAAAAAATAATTAAATGCATTATTTCCAACATGCTTCTATTGAACAAATTGTGCCTGAACGGCCAATCAATTTAAATGAATCGCAGTCTTGTGCGTCATGTGTTTATCTCGCATGCCCGTATCTCGATGACGGTAGACATAGGATGTACCGTGCCGCCCTGCAAAGCCCCGTATGTGGCTCGCCGTCTGTGCTAACGGGTTTCTCCACCCCCCCCCCCCCCCCCACAGTCCTTCTTCGAGGCCGCCAGCATGATGAGCCAGCTGTCTCACAAGCACCTCCTGCTGACCTACGGTGTCTGCGTGTGTGGGGAGGAGAGTGAGTACAGCCCCGCCCTGCCGCACTGGCCCATGGGACAGTCCTCCCCTCAGTGACGCCTGGAGGGCAGCAGGTTCAGCCCATTGTTCAGTTCAATTTTATTTGTATAGCGCTTTTCACAGTAGACTGCCACAAGGATGCACTTGTCATCACTCATCAATGCATTTTTTTATGAAATCCGTCTGTATCTGTGTTGCTGAGCTAGCTAGTTAGCTAAACCCGTTAGTTTTGTAGTTCTATGAGCTGCTGCCTTCCAAGCTTCACTGAGGGAAGGGAAGATAAAAACAAGGCAAATGGTTGGGACACAAACCACTACACAGACCACCCCTCCAGGACTGCAGTTTTGCACCCCTGATCTAGTACCTGATAGACAAGTGTCTCTTATGACCGTGAGCTATTTCTAAGCCAGCCAATGGGAATCGGAAAGGAGGGTTTTCCGGAAACTGATGCACACTGAAGTGTCTTTACCTGCCTCGGGAGGAATGTGTCTCTGGGGATTTTCCCGACACGGCAAGTTCACGGTTATGCACTTCATGAAAATATGATCGTCCTCACGATGTTTGCTTGTCATTAAAGGAGTGCAATAGCAGTTGTCCTGGGAAACAGTGCTGTACCCTCAGTAAGCCGTGTTGGGAAGGTCTCACAAGACATTAGGAGTGAATTGCAGTTTGCTTAACTGGAGTGTAAACCTCAGGTCTGAACTCCGAGGTCACAAATAGGCTATATAACGGGACCAGTTGTCCAAATCTGTGAAACGAGCATTAGCCGTCCAATTGTAATGCAGTTCTGTGGTCTAGACGTTTAAACTCCAGCTAAGCACACTGCATTTGACACTGTAGTTGCTGCAGGGAGCAGCTCCACTGGTGTAGTAAATGTAGTAAATGTAAGTGAAATATGCAGGAACAGAGCCAGGATGGCAGTGTGTGGATGGGCACTGACCCAGCCGGGCTGCTCTCTGCTCGGGGAACGGCCCTCGGTCATTCATCTTCTCCCAGGCTGAGACACTTCCAGTTCCCCTGCTCCATTTTACATCATGTCCTCTACTGAGCTGCCTGGTTATTTGAGTTAAAATCCACTCTAATCTAATCTAATCACTCAATAAGAATGTGAGCAGTAGGTTCAGCATTATCTCTGGTGGTTGTCTGGCAGTCGGGGGTACTCTGTTCAATCCCCTGCCCTGGGCCTGTCGAAAGTGTCCCTGAGCAGGGCACCTAACCCCCAACAAGCTGATTGGTACCTTTCATGGCAGCCTTTCAATGTTGGTTTGTCCGTGTGTGTGAGTGGGTGAATCAGAGGCACTAATTGTAAAGCGCTTTGGATAAAAGTGCTAGGTAAATGTTGTCTGCTTACGATGAACACGGCCTTTTAATTGAGAGACACGAAAGCACTGAATGTGTGAATGTTGCTTTCAGACATCATGGTGCAGGAGCACGTGAAGTTCGGGTCCCTGGACACATATCTGAAGAAGAACAAGAACTCGGTCAACATCATGTGGAAACTTGAGGTGGCCAAGCAGCTGGCCTGGGCCATGCTGTTCCTGGTGAGACCCCTCACACTTTCAGACTTTATTAGGAATACATGGACACCTACTTATTCATGAAATTATCTATTAAGCCTAATCTGATCGTGTGGCATCAGTGTGATCTCTGATTTCGACCATGGCATAATTGTTGGTGCCAGACAGGCTGGTGTGAGTAGAAGTAGTTGAGGAATTACAAGAACATGGATTTTTTTACACATACTCAATTAATATAACACTTTACAATAAAGTTCATGAATTGGCATTAACTCATGTAGTTGTTTAACAATATATACCCTCTTATCTGTTGGTTTCAGTCAATTCCTTGATGTGTTATTTGTGCTGACTACTGCTCTCTGCTGTAGGGGAGGGAAAATGGCTTCTAAATAAGGGTCTTCTGGCCGTATAGCGCTCAATTCTTTCCGCAAAATCCAGCCGTTCCTTTTGTCATGTGACCCAACAGGAGGATAAAAACCTGGTCCATGGGAACGTCTGCGCCAAAAACATCCTGCTGATCCGAGAGGAAGACCGGAAGAACGGGAACCCGCCCTTCATCAAGCTGAGCGACCCTGGCATCAGCATCACCGTGCTTCCGAAAGAGAGTGAGCTGCCTTCACCGCTGTACCCTGTCTTTAAATAGAGAGAAGAGCTCTCCGCTCTTTCACTGGAACTGTGTAGAAATATCCCCTGCTTTAGTTTTCACAGAGAAAGACCAGGGGTGTCAAACTCCAGTCCTGGGGGGGGGCGCAGTGTCGGCAGGTTTTTGGCAAGAGAGATACATTTCAAAGTCTTTCATTGGCTAAAGAGTCCACACAACCTTGTTCTCAAGGTCTTAATTGGCTGCCGATTGAAAGGAAACCACAAATACCGGCAGACACTGCAGCCCTCCAGGACTGAAGTTTGACACCCCTGGAGTAGACCTTAAATTAATTTTATTCCCATAGATGTTTGTTTTTTCACAGTTCTTCAGCGCCACTTTCCAAAACCACTACCACCCTTTGTATTTCATAAGATGCAGCATGGTTTTCAGTGAGATTGTGAGATTGCGCACATGAAAACTGATCAAAGGCGCATTGTGCTGGAGTGTTTGGGAGCACAACGGGGGCTTAATTGAGTTGGGATGTGAACTTGCCGCAACGCCATCCTCTCGCAGTTCTGGTGGAGCGGATCCCCTGGGTGGCTCCGGAGTGCATCGACGACCCCAAGAAGCTGAGCCTTGTGGCGGACAAGTGGAGCTTTGGCACCACGCTGTGGGAGATCTGCAGCGGAGGGGAGAAACCTCTCAGCTCTCTGGACTCCTCCAAGGTCAGACCCAGCTCTGCTGTTTTTGGGTTTTTTTGTTTGTTTCTTTTTTTAAAAATCCCTCTCCCATCTGTCCAATACTGATTTATATAAACATTTGACATACATTTGACAAACAATATTTGGTTGGAAAGAAAAGTCAGTGTCATACATTGCAATTTGAACAAAAGTGAACTGAAATTAATGGCAAAAAAAAGAATGGTAAAAAAAGTATAAAAAATAACAATAATGACATCATGAACAATAATTGTTGTATTATATTCCAACAATATTTATTTATGAATATTTCCTTTCCTTTTTCTCCTATTTCTTTTTATTCCTTTATTCCCTTTGTCTCTATTTTTTTTTACTCTGGAGCACACGTTCCTCCTTTTTCACCTTTCTTAATTACTTTTTCTCATTCTCATCATCATTTCTCAAGACATCAGGTCTTTCCTTGGCCTTGTCTGTTCTGTTCCCCTGTGGCATAAACGCCTGTTCTGATGTCTGTACCCATGATTCCCTGTGGCATAAACGCCTGTTCTGATGTCTGTACCCATGATTCCCTGTGGCAGAAACACCTGTTCTGATGTCTGTACCCATGATTCCCTGTGGCAGAAACACCTGTTCTATGAGGACAGGCACCAGCTTCCTGCTCCCAAATGGACGGAGCTGGCCAACCTGATCAACAGCTGCATGGACTATGAGCCCATGTTCCGGCCGTCCTTCAGAGCCATCATCCGGGACCTCAACAGCCTCTTCACCCCCGGTCAGTTCACCGCATCCGCGGTGGCCATTTTGAATCACCGTCAACGTCCACCTTTTCCTAACCGGCCTGATGTGTGTGTACAGGGCTGTAACTCAGTCAAATACTCTTCTGTGTATGTGTGGTGTCAGTGTGCTGTGGAAAATTGCAGGGAGTGTAGGATTACATACATCAGGAAGGTGTATGTAGTATTTCCCTTACGCCCACATGATGCTAGCCAGCATCATAAACAAAGTAAAATTGATGAGCAAGAAATGGAGAATATTTTTGTGCATGTGTGGTGCCGGCTTAGGTGGCACATAGTTAATATGCTCCTTGACTCATTTTAAAATATGCTTTGCTTCTGTACTGTAAATATGTACACAATGTATTCCACCCTCGGTTTTTTCCAATCTGGCTGCAGACCCAGGTATTGATTATGCTGGTTAATATCTGGGCTGTGACAGGGTGTTCTTTATTGTGTGCTTTCATTCCCCTCCAGACTATGAGCTCCTGGCTGAGAGCGACTTGCTGCCCAACCGAAGCAGGGGGTTGGGCTTCATCGCTGCCCTGGAGACCCAGGAGGTATCCCAGTTTGAGGAGAGGCACCTGATATTCCTGCAGCAGCTGGGCAAGGTAACACACACCATTCTCTGTGTGTGTAGGCTCTTCACTTCCTGTGGACTGGCTGCCACTGAAGCCTGTGCTGCAGTCTCCCTAGCGTGTCTCCCTAGCGTGTCTCCCTAGCGTCTCCCTAGCGTGTCTCCCTAGCGTGTCTCCCTAGCGTCTCCCTAGCGTGTCTCCCTAGCGTGTCTCCCTAGCGTGTCTCCCTAGCGTGTCTCCCTAGCGTGTCTCCGTAGCGTGTCTCCATAGCGTGTCTCTCTTCCCCTCCAGGGTAACTTCGGCAGTGTGGAGATGTGCCGCTACGACCCGCTGCAGGACAACACCGGGGAGGTGGTGGCGGTGAAGAAGCTCCAGCACAGCACAGCCGAGCACCTGCGTGACTTCGAGAGGGAGATCGAAATCCTCAAGTCCCTCCAGCACGAGAACATCGTCAAGTACAAGGGCGTGTGCTACAGCGCGGGTGAGCGCAGGCTGGGCCGGGGGCGGGGAGGCCATGGGGACTGCCCCGGACTTTTCCTGTCAACGAAAACTCCCTTTTTTCTGACTTCACATTTTGCCAGCTCCTTTCCAGAATGTGCATCTATAACCAGGACATTATATTACAAACCTGGGTCAAAATGTGGTTTAGATTCTAATACTTTTCCGTGCTTTACCGAGCTTGTCTGGTGTATTGGAACTCTCAACAAGTCCTGCCTTCTGGTCCTCTTGGTTGGCTCAAGTACACCAAGCTAGATCAGTCGATCGCAGAAAAGTATTTGAATCAAAAACAATGATGTATTTCACCCGGGCCAGGTCTGAATGTGTTTCAGAATATTCAGAACAAACCGATTAAAACACTAAATATCATACAGGCATCCTCTTTCTTTGATATTTTAGTTGAGGAAAAATAAATGCTTGCCCAGGGTCAGTTGAAAAATGTTCAGTCACTGGTTGATTGCTGGGCTCATTCATAATGTACTGTTCAGCTGATTTTGGTCTGTAATGTATGGTTCAGCAGATTTTGGTCTCTTAACGTTTAGTTCAGCAGCCTTTGGTTTGTGACGTACAGTATAGTTCAGTAGACTTTGGTCTGTCACGTGTAGTTCAGCAGACTTTGGTATGTAACGTACAGTTCAGCACACTTTGGCCTGTAACGTACAGTTCAGAAGACTTTGGTCTGTAACGTACAGTATAGTTCAGCAGACTTTGGCCTGTAACATACAGTATAGTTCAGCAGACTTTGGTATGTAACGTACAGTTCAGCACACTTTGGCCTGTAACGTACAGTTCAGAAGACTTTGGTCTGTAACGTACAGTATAGTTCAGCAGACTTTGGCCTGTAACATACAGTATAGTTCAGCAGACTTTGGTATGTAACGTACAGTTCAGCACACTTTGGCCTGTAACGTACAGTTCAGAAGACTTTGATCTGTGACGTACAGTATTGTTCAGCAGACTTTGGTCTGTGACGTACAGTTCAGCAGACTTTGGTCTGTGACGTACAGTTCAGCAGATTTTGGTCTGTGACGTACAGTTCAGCAGACTTTGGTCTGTGAAGTACAGTTCAGCAGACTTTGGTCTGTGACGTACAGTTCAGCAGACTTTGGTCTGTGATGTACAGTTCAGCAGTAAAAATAAATGAGTCACAATAACCAACTAAAAAAAGGCGTGTGAGAATGTTGAGGGGCCCGGGCGGACCTTTACTCCGTTTCCTCCGTGCGGCGGTCGCTGCGATGAAGACCAACGAGCTGGTGTTTTATTTTCTGCCGCTCTCAGGGAGAAGAAACCTGCGTCTGATTATGGAGTACCTGCCCTTCGGCAGCCTGCGAGATTACCTCATCAAGAACAAGGAGCGGATCGATCACAAGAAGCTCCTGCACTACGCGTCTCAGATCTGCAAGGTGCGGCTCCCATGCTCTGTCCTCCTGCCATGCGTCCGCTCCGGGGTGTAAAACGCCCACTCGCACGACACCCTGAACATTTATTTATCATGTATGGTGTCCGCCCTCCGTCACGGTTTTGTCTCCGTTAATCCGCTGACTGAAGTGGATTACTCTCAATGCGTGGTGCCCAAGGCACTCCCCTTTCCTCCCCTTCCCTCCTCTTCCCTGGAAGGCAGCAGCTTGTAGAACTAATAAAGTAATCGCGATAGGCTTGGCAAATTAGCTAGCTCAGTAACATTATACAGATAGCTTTGATAATACATTAAAGAAAAACTGCCTGTGTAGTAGTATGTGCACATCATTTGTGGTCGGTTGAGTTGAACCTGCTACCTTCCAGTTGTCACTGAGGGAAGGTAGGTACCATGGCCATGTTTGGTTGAGCATAAACTTATCTCTGAAATGTCCAGTTTACATTTGTCCAGGTAGATGGGAAACTAATTCCTAATTCTCTGGTATATCTGTGCAGGGGATGGATTATCTGGCAACCAAACGGTACATCCACAGAGACCTGGCAACCCGGAACATTCTGGTGGAGAGTGAGCAGAGGGTGAAGATCGGGGACTTCGGCCTGACCAAAGTGCTGCCCCAGGACAAAGAGTACTACACAGTGAAGGAACCTGGAGAGAGCCCCATCTTCTGGTGAGCGTGAAATGGGAGGTGATACAGGTGGATGAAGACGTAGACGTACAGCGCACGTTGAGAGAATAATTACAGCCTCCAGGGAGAAGAAACAGCTGTCCTGTCCTTTCTTTATTGCCAGAATGTTCATTACATTTTGAATTGGCTTTTGTTTCATTTCCTCCTTACTGCCTGTTGTGAACGCCTGTTTACTGCCCTTTATTATTCTCTGGAATACATTTGTGCTTATTTAGCATAATGTGTTATTTGTTTACGATGATGATTCATAGGATGTGTTATTTAATAACTTTATGGCTAACAATTCTCTCACTGTCCATTTTAAACTCATAACATTAGTCATGAATGCTGATGAGATGTTGACTGTGTGTGTGTGCGTGTGTGTCTGTGTGTGTGTGTATCTGTGCGTGCGTGTTTGTGTACATGTGTGTGTATCTGTGCGTGTGTGTGTGTGTGTGTGTGTGTGTATCTGTGCATGTGTGTGTGTGTGTGTGTTTGTGTGCATGCTTACATGCGTGTTTTCCGTGTTGAAGGTATGCCCCAGAGTCCCTGACTGAAAGCAAGTTCTCGGTGGCGTCGGACATCTGGAGTTTCGGAGTGGTGCTGTATGAGCTCTTCACCCACAGTGATAAGGCCTGTAGCCCTCCCGCTGTGAGTCCCACTGCGACACTCGCACCTCCGCCAGCCCAGCATCCCCAGTTAATCTCTCAGACACTGATGGGTCAATGACAATAGCTTGAGCAACCAGGGCAATTCACCTTTAGCAGCAGCCAAGCTCGACACTACAGTTTAATGGGGCGACAGTAGCTCAGGTGGTAAGTTGTCTGGCAGTCGGAAGTTTGCCGAGCCCCCTTTGTGTGTTGAAGTGTCATGGAGCAAGACACCCGAGATCCAAATGAGCTGATTGGTGCCTTGCGTGGCAGCCAGTCGCTGAGTGTGCGTGAGTGTGTATGTGAATGCTGTGAATTAAAGGCCTGAATTGTAAAACCTTGGATAAAAACGCTATAAAAATGCAGACCATTTACCATTTACCATGCGACATGTTTCCATGCTGCTTTTTTTTTTTTTTAAGCCTTTCTGTGAAAAGGTAGTTTTTATTTTGGTTATTGTGCTATAGGAATAGGAATCTCCTGTAATTTAACTATGCTGTGATGTCATTTCCTGTGGTCACTAATCTACCCTTTCCTCAACCCTGCCCCCAGGTGTTCTTGGGAATGATGGGGAGTGACAAGCAGGGTCAGATGATTGTGTACCACCTGATCGAGCTCCTGAAGGCAGGGAGCAGGCTGCCACAGCCTGAGGACTGCCCTGCACAGGTAATCATGTGTACCTCAGTGGTCCACCTCCACCTCTGAGTAACACCGACATTATCCCGATCGTCTGCTCCACCTCCACCTCTGAGTAACACCGACATTATCCCGATCGTCTGCTCCACCTCCACCTCTGAGTAACACCGACATTATCCCGATCGTCTGCTCCACCTCCACCTCTGAGTAACACCGACATTATCCCGATCGTCTGCTCCACCATTATCCCCTGAATGAAGCAATCGCAGGCTCTCACGCTTTCATTTCGTCCGTCCTTTTTCAGATCTACAGCATCATGAGCGAGTGCTGGAACAAGGATCCTTGCCCTCGGCCGACGTTCCGGATGCTGGCCGGCAGTCTGGACGTGTTTCGGAGCGGTCTGGACGGATGAGTTTGGGCCCCTCTGTCAGGCTCCCGGAGCACAGCCTGGGACGGACCTCCCTGCATCAGGGCGGGACTGCAGACGCCCGTGTGGAGCTGCTGTCACACGGCCAGCGTGGAAACGCCCCGCGCGTTTCCGTCGTGTGAAAGCAGCTCCACAGGCGTTTGGAGCGCAGGGGGAATCGCCAGGCTATGGGAGGCGTTCGGTTTAATTACGCCAGCTGTCCTGGACGTCGCTCTTTCGCGTGAGGCAGAGACTGGAGTGGTCCTTCCACTGTCGAGTGACTGACTCGGTCAGAGTATTTGACTTAGGAACCTGGACACCGGCTGAAGTCTGAGAAAGGGACAGACCATCCTAGAGCTTCAAACGTGGTGTCCTTTTCCTGTTTGTTTTCTCCGAGCATCGTGACACCGGTGTGCGCTTTGTGGGAGATGAACGAGCAGAGAATAAAGGCTGTCATTTTCAGCTCGCTGCATTGCATTTGTTTCAGTGATGCCTGCGCAAGCCAGTACACGGGTGTGGTATGCTCTGTCACCGAAACCTGACTACCAGCAGTTTTCAAACAAGGCTTGTGCCAGGAGAGGTTTATTCTTTTACGATGCTGTACCTGAAGCTCTGCCGAACATGACCACTATACCTGTACAGATGGTGGTCTAATGTGTCATGCAAGGTCCTGGCCTGGACCGTTATTATACTTCGTAAGCAGATAATGTTAAGAGAATTATTTTTTTGTGTTTGTGTTTTGTCTCTTCTTTTGTTTTTGCTTTGTTTGAGGGAGAGATAGATCTCATCGGAGCTCCGGCGACAGTAAGACTGGACATTCCGGCACCCATAGGAGTGCCCCTCTGCCAGGAGAGACTGCCCATTGGTTTCATGCAAAAACGTGCACTGTGGAGGTCCTGAGCCTGTGAAGTGGCTAAAAAGAAGCTGCCATTTTGGCTCTCTTGTATATGTGCCATCTCAGCTGTAGCTAGGCTTCAGTAAAAAAAAAAATGAAAACGAACTGTACCAAAAGAGGAGAGTGTTTTACTTATGCAAACAGTCTTGTTTTTGTAATGGTGTCCGTCTTCCTGCATTGTGTGTTCTCGCTGGCAGCACTGCTGGCATTCTTATCTGACCCCACCTTTTAACAAATTATCTTATATTGTATCCTTTTTTTATTTTTGTTGTTTTATTTTTTACAAATAATATATGACAATGAAAATAAGTTGTTTTTCTTTTTGTAATCTTGTACTCTAAAGGTACGTTAATTACATTTGAATGTTATTTACCCACTGAATGTAAATGAAAAACCTTGTTGAATATATTGCGCAATTGCATGTAAAATACAAATATAATTTTGTAATTAATTTTTGTGCAGGCCATGTCAAGATTAAATGGTATATCACTGCAGCTAAACTTGTAGAAATGTTTTCACTGCCACTATTCTATTCTTCTTTTGAATCTTCAGTTTATGATATTGCTGTGATCAAATTTCATCATAATCTCCCTCTCCTGAACTCGATTTACCGTCCATCAAATTGCGTTTAAAAAAAAAAAAAAAGGTTGTAGGCTCTGTTTAGACAGAACCAGGAAGATCCCTGGGATAGACACAAGATGAGTGTTGTGTCTTCCGGTTCTTTTTCATCATCCTTCATGTGTGGGCCACTGGTCTTTTTGGCTTCCCGAATCATCTCTATTGATCCTGTTCTGTGATGTTCAGTAGCTCTGTACAGAGCCTGTGTGTTAGTGCGTGTTTTCAAACCACTGGCAGACACTTTGGGTATTAAGGCAGTTCTGATACAGGCTCTCTCCTCACATCACTCGTCTGGCTTGCAGTAATCTTGTGTCAGTTTTGTCATGCATGTTTGGTGTGTTAACACTCCTGCCATAGCCAGCAGAAGCACATCGCTGGACTGTGGGTTAATTAAAGCTTTAATAGCTTGTCTGAGATTATTTTGTGCAGTATGTGTTTAATGATCCATGGCCCTGTTTCACAGAGCAGGATTACCGAGTTCGCTGAAATAACTGCACCGAGTAAAACCCGGAGCCCTCCCAAATCTGGAACATGGACTGAAGTGAAAAGGTGTTCCAGGTGACTCTTGGCCTGTGAGATTGAGCAGAACGGCTGTCCGAGGCGGTTAGCTTATGGTTCAGCTGTGGGGCACATCACTCATTCAGCCATGGGGAACAGCGTAACTCTCCCTCTCCCTTCCACAGATGTGGCACGGGCATCTGCCTGTTAACATGGGCACCAGACTGCACGCAGTGTTGCTCTCACTGGCTGCAGCTGGTGGGGTGGGTGTCCGGTCCCTTCTCACTGCTTGCTGCAGTATTCCACATCAGACTGCGATGGGCACTTTGGCCTCCGTTTCGTTTTCAGAGTTTTTTTTGTTTTTTTTTCTAGTAAAATCGGCTACCCAGTGGCAGGTTATTAGTATGCCTGCCATTTAAAATGACTCAATAATATGTGTTCTCTTATAGAGGGGTCTGTTCTGTTCTTGCTGTGTTTGGAGTAAGGGCCTGTCACTCACAGGTGGCAATTGGTAATACAGTCAGGTTCATAAACTTTTGGACATTGACAAAGTTATTATTTTAGCTGTCTACCACAGGATATTGGAGTTGGAAGTAAATAATGAATATGAGCTCGAAGTGCAGCTTTAATTTGAGGTTATTTACATCTAAATCGGATGAACGGTGTAGGAATTACAGCCCGTTTGGCATGGCATGCAAAGGATATGCAACCAACTCCCAATATTCTGTGCTAGAGAGCTAAAATAACACAAATATTTATGGACCTGACTGTATATGTCAAATACAGTACAACTCCTCCTCCTCTGGCTACCAGTAAACGTTCTTCTCTGAAAAGTCCGGTCATTACTAACGTGAAACGTGATGGTTTCCAGGAGTGGGGGGAATTCCAATGAGATGGTCACTCTGAAAATAAGTTTGGCTGCTCTTTTGCACTCTCAGAATGCAAGTGAAACTGAAACCAGACAAGAGAAGCGTGTGGAGTCCAGTCATCCAATCACTCTTGCAAGCTGTCTAGATATACGTGTCCCTTTTGACTGTTATTTGTTAATGTGCAACATACAACATACGGAGAATCCGCCCCTTTCTCACCCCCTACTCGACCCAGCTCCTGGTCCAAGCGATGGTTCTGTCCCGCCTGGACTACTGCAATTCCCTCTTGACTGGCCTCCCAGTGTCCGCCATCAGACCCCTCCAACTCATCCAGAATGCAGCAGCTCGTCTGGTCTTCAACCTTCCCAAATACTCGCACGTCACCCCCCTGCTTACTTCCCTCCACTGGCTGCCTGTCATGGCTCGCATCAAATTCAAAACATTGGTGCTAGCCTTCCAAGCAGTTAAAGGGTCTTCCCCAGCTTATCTACAAAAAATCATCAGACCCTACACCCCTGCCAGACCTCTTCGTTCAGCCTCCACAGGCCGCTTGGCACCTCCCCCTCTCCGAACCTCCACCTCACGCTCACGACTACTGTCTGTTCTGGCTCCACGGTGGTGGAACGAACTCTCCGTTGAGGTCAGAACTGTAGAATCTCTCCCCACCTTCAAGTGCAAGCTGAAGACACACCTCTTCAAGCAGCACCTCTCCCCATCCCTCCCTACCTCCCTGTGAACCTTAATTGTTGTCTCTGTGACTTGCTTTGTGTATCGGTATTTTTAGTTGGCTAGGTAAGCAGTGTTTGGATAATTAACTTTGGTCACTTTTGCTGTTTGTTTGTTTGTTTCTTTGTTCCAAAAAAAAAAAAATTATTGGCCCTCGTCCTTATCTCTGTTGTACAGGTAGCAGTTGAAATTGTACTTCCCTCTAGGGTCTTTCAGCGCACTTATCCCTGGTTATGGGTATGCACTTTGTTGTACGTCGCTCTGGATAAGAGCGTCTGCCAAATGCCAGTAATGTAATGGTCAGGAAATGAAGGTGTTACTGGATGCGCTGAGAAACTAGGGAAGCAATAATGACGGTGCGAAGAGAGAGTAATTCCAGGCTTGCTAATATTAGATGCTACTTCATAACTTGATTTTCCCATGGTGCAGCGCTACTAATTCGGGCTAGCGCAGGTTTGCAATAGTGATGACCATTGCAGTGTAAAATTGTTCCCGAAGTTGTTTTATGATGCATCCCATAAAAAAACATGTCATTAAGTATGTTGCCATAGCTACTGATCTCATTGGAGAAGATCAGGCTGTTTACGTTAATTAAAAACGCTGCTGTTCATGACCAGATGCAATTGGAAATGTATGTTGTAATGGAAAACTCGAGCAAAGTATTTGCTATGATATTTATTTACTTTCACATGTAATGTTTTCTTTTACCTGGGTAATTCATCTGGGTATAGCAAATTATCAATGGCGTAAATTTATTTGGGTGCTTCGAGGGGATTGTTTTTCTTTTATTAATATATTTTCTCTCAGAGTTTAATGAAAAATAAATGTATTAATAAGTAACATTAGTGTCATCATAAATTATAATCAGGGAATAAAGTAGAGGCCTGTAGAATAAAATAAAATAAAATAAATTATCCAAGTCCCAATAAAAAAAAAAAAACTATTTAAAACCCTTGCATTTACTAGCTTTTAAAGGAAACACCCCAAATTGTCATCACGACGTGTTAACCTTCCTGCCACCCCGCTTCATGAGCAATGATGGGATTACAGTAAATGTCTACTGCCTCTCTCTACTGCCGCCCTCTCAGCACAGCCGTCCAATGTCGTTCTTGGTGCAGCCCTGGTTGCAACACATTCCGGCCAGGCCCAAAGAGAAGTTCCTCTTCTGTCTGTTGGGACGTGGCCAGGGGATTGTGGGATTATTCCCCAGCGTCATCGCTGGGCCCTGTTTCCACTTACTCTCCCACCCTGGTTTCTCATTCTGGCGCGGTTCGGCCCCTGTCTCGTAGTCATTCGAGTCTCCGAGCTCTTTCAGAAGGTCTGCCAGCGAAGCGCCGAGCTTTTGCGGGTGTTCCATCGCTGCCAATGCGCTCTGCAGCCAACTCTGCCGGTCCCGGAAGGAGTCTGTAGAGACAACGCAGGAAGAATGAAGGCTCACACGTCATCTCAGATATAAAATAACTGCGCAAAAAACCCTGGCTATAATTATGAATCAGTTTGGCCAACTAACAACTTAAACACAATTTATTTCTTAAAGGAGTAACATGGTGGTTGGTCACACTTTCCATGTTTTTATATGCAATTTGCACAAAAGGGCATTGAAGAAACACGATGAAAGTATTAAATATGTCCGTTCTTTAGTTTTGGAGAAGTAAACGTTTTAAATGTATCATCCTGTTTTCAAGCGGTTGATAACGTTCTCCCAGTAATACGTCACACGAGGATAACCACTTCCCTTATCTCTCCCCGATAACTTGTGACCCACAGTTTGCGCCGCTGGCCTACAGGAAAGTGAGGGCACGTCGTAGCTAATTTACAGTTCTCATTACCATTTTTATTGTGGGAAATGTAGGCTTAGAAAAATAAATTGTCTAAGGACCAATTTGTTACTCCTTTAATGTATAATTTGCCTTTCTTCGGGGTGTAGCTATGTATGCCTACTAGGCAATAGCCAATATTGTTTTAAGTGGGAGTTAGCAACCAATTATCATCTGATTTGATTATCGCTAATCATAGAGGTGCTAAACTGACGGAATACAACTTTAGGAATTAAACAGATTCACAATTAACTGTAATATATTTATAATACTACCTGACATAATATGCTGCAAGTTGCAACATGTTTCCTGGTACAATTTAAAAACGCAAGGAATTTATTCGGATTTTAGGATAATCCGAACAGACGTATCTGGATTCTCTGTTATTGTAAACAGTTATTAAAATTTTAACATTTTAGTCATTTGGCAGACGCTTTTAATCCAAAGCGATTTACAAGTGCATAGGTTCTTCCACAAGTTAAAGCATCACATCCATAACTAGTAAAATACACATCAAGTGCTGTTAACAGCATACAGTCATCGTAAGTGCAATTTTATTTTTTATTTTTTTTGGGTTAGACAAGAGGGATAGGGATATCGGAAAGCGGGGGGAATCAGGAGGCAGGACTAAGGTACAGTTTGAAAAGGTGTGTTTTTAGTCTGCCTATGGATAGGTTTACACTGTCTAAACACCGCGAGATACGTAACTGTTAAAACGTTAAAACAAACTAAACTAAACAAAAAAACTAAAACAAACGGCGAACACGGTTTTAAAGAATTTCACCAAATAAATCAAATACCTGTCTAATCTATGAACCTGCCAATTGAACCAAAATTGAGAACTATCCGTGGTCCTGAAGCTACCCTTTCCCCCTTCACTAAATGTTGCTACCGATCTTTGCCAAACACATAGGCTACTAATGAACGTGGGGATATGGCACATATTTCATAATTAACATAATCAAGGCAAGAACCAAATATTTTGGAGGTTCTGAGAAAACGGGTAGAAAAAGTAATGATAACCTATTAGCATAGGCCTATTTGATAAACGCCAAACACATTTGACATAGCCTAATTATGTCTGAGAAAGCTGAAAAAATATATGGCCTTATTCAATAAATAAATAAATGTCTGAGAATCCCACAAATTCCACAATATTTAGCTTCATATAGATACTATTGTATCAGATTAATTACAGGTTGTATTTAAAAATGGAATCCCACTCCTTAATAAAGAAAGAAGTACATTTTGAGTATAAGTGTGAATTAAGTTTTTCAGGCTGATTCATTTGGAATCCGCAAGTTACATTTCTATATTAAATTCAGTCAATATCATTAAATATGTGACATATTAAATGCACATATTCGAAACGATTTTTTTTTCTCGTGTTGGCAGTCTACCAGTGGCTTCAGATTTAGGCTATAGCCTATGAATTAAATAAATAAAAATAAATTCTTCCTTTAAACGTAAACATACCTTTAAAAAGTATAATGTAGGCTACTTGTATTGACGTAGTGGAAAACAATCAATGTAGACAAACAAGCATGCACTTACTTCTGCTCTGAAGTGAGTCCACCTGTCCAGATCTCTTCCACCGGGATCCTCCGCAGGTGAAGATTACTGCTCGTATGAACTCCCTGCCACACAGTTTTACCCCATAGTCTCTCATCAACACAGCTTTGCTTTCATCTTCACTACCAGTGCATATGCCCACAATGCTGACAAACACAATTACCATGGACAGAAACCTATACATTTTGTCGATTGATGTCGGAAGTGGAACGCTCTCACTGTTCAAATACGGGTTAAATCTCGCAGCCCTCTTCAGAGAACTTATGTCTTTTCAGGCTTTTTCAGGCTTCCTAATCAACTACTGTTACTACACCCAAGTTATTAGAGCAGTGAAGAAATGAGTTCCCGTAGGCTACCTTAGATCCCTTACCTACCGCTAACGGTAGTCCGCGAACGGTCCACTTTATATAGGCTCGTTTCCGACCCCACATCCTCTGAGTCATGGCATTATCTGCGCGGCCCCCCATCGTTTTTAACAAATGACCCCGTCAACACTACGTAAAGTATGACTAATTCAATAGAGATGTCATTCCAATTAAAGCATCATATCACCAAAAGGCTACGCAGAACATGGGAAATTAACCTGTTGGCAGTGTAATTTAAATCATCATTAATGTCCAAACAGGGAATTTTATAATGACCATGGGTGTGATTCCTAGCAATATTTTAACACTTTAGAGGCTGCAGTTGTTATTCCGTGGTGAAAAATTCACTTGGTCCAGCACTGACGAGGAGCAATTATTTGGGCATGGGATATAGCCTAAATAGATCAACTTTGTCGTAAAATGCAATGAACTGAAACTGGATTGTGATGTAGCCTGCACCTCAGATGTAGTAGAATCAAATTGGTCAAATATGAACTACTGTACCATGATTAATTAATCTGTTTGCATCTATCCTAATGTATGGCGTGAAACACACAAAACACACAAATCAGCTACTTTTGATACCAAACGAAACATTGTAATCATATCATTGGTTGAAATTATGTTTTGGTGCTTAGGTCTGCAGGATGGCCGTGGATTGGTGCAGACACACTGCGCTGTAGTATGGGGGGATCATTGAATATTTGATGATGTGTTATCATTAAAACAATTCTCGTGTGTTATCATTACAAACGTCACTTGTTTTTTTATCAAACTTGATATATTTGTTTAATGGACAGTCTAAACGTTAAACACATACTGAAATTGCACAAGAAAGTAACTTTGCACGACAAAAAGATGTTAGCAAATAAAATAAATACGTTTCATATATTCAAATATTTTATTTTATTTTATTTATTTGTAAAATTTTGATCAAATCAGTCTATCACATATTTTCTGAGACTACACAACTGAAATATTGACCAGATTTGTATCAGTCTATTCAATTTGTCTGCATATAATGCATCAAGTGTATACCAATGTGTTTGTATACATGTGGTCATACTCCACGCATGAAATCTAAAACAGGAAACATGAGCACACAGTCACGTTGCTATAGAATATTACTGAAAAAAACAATTTGCAGCCATTTCACTAATGCCAACATGGTTTGTTAATCTAAAGGGCGTGGAGCAAGCCTGTTACTGTACAATGTTTCTACATGGCAACATACATATTTTATCAATTTGACACAAATCAAAATCTAGAACTACTCTTGACAAATATTGGTTTACAATCATCTTTTAGATGAGAAATACAGTTTTTTCATGTTCTCAACACAGATCTTAAGATTCCTTCATCATCATACCATTCATTCATTCATTGTTTAACATCCATCCATCCATTATCTTAACCCGCTTATCCTGAACAGGGTCGCAGGGGGGCTGGAGCCTATCCCAGCATACATTGGGCAAAAGGCAGGAATACACCCTGGACAGGTCGCCAGTCTATCGCAGGGCACACACACCATTCACTCACACACTCATACCTATGGGCAATTTAGACTCTCCAATCAGCCTAACCTGCATGTCTTGGACTGTGGGAGGAAACCAGAGTACCCGGAGGAAACCCACGCAAACACGGGGAGAACATGTTCCACACAGAGAGGCCTTGGCCGACGGGGATTCGAACCCAGGACCTCCTTGCTGTGAGGCGGCAGTGCTACCCACTGCACCATCAATGCCGCCATCATCATGCCAGTGATAATTATAATACTCATAAACATTTTTTTAGTTTCAGTTCATTCATATCCTTGCGATACACCTGCATTCATCCAGCAGACTACACAGGCTTATGGTCTCTTTATATTGGTATACAGAGTTAATGCAATAACCTGGGCAGGAGCAGCTGGTGCCAGTATAAATGGAGGAGGCAGTTAAAAGATATGAAACAAAGGGGAGTGGTGGAAGCACAGAATTCACTCGCAGGCTTCATTCAGAGATTCTGTATTCAGATGCAGTCTAATCGTAGCTTTTCTTGTGTGGAGAAGCTGGACCATGGTTGGACCTTGGTTGGAATGTGGAAACCTATAACAGAACTTCAATTTACAATTCAAATGTGACAGATATTGTATAAAATGAGTTAATGCCACAATACTGAGACTGGTATCTGGCTCTGTATTAACACATGAACCTCACATTCCTGGCAGTGGAGTTTGGTCTGTCATCTCTGGGGCATCAATACCTAATCTGCTCTATTAGTGGACCCTCCACACTCACATGATTACACATAACAAGTCATTAAAAAAACCCCATCTCTGTGTTAGTTAAGGACAACAGAGTTTGTGTTACTTTCAACACAATCAGTGTTAAGAAATCTTCGTAACACATACACAGTATATTTGTAACACAAATGTTTGGTGAGTAACTATGACACAAACTTTTTGAGAGTGCCTGTGCCTTCTTTTGTGTAAGCCCCAGCCTGGTCACCGAGACTGACATTGCATCATGTTCCAAAAACGTTTGGGGTCAAATCGGGAAAGGCAAACATCGACAATGCCCCAATCAAGTCAGAAATGTTGGATTGAGAGTCACTCTCAAAAAGGATGTGTTCATATCCAACACATTTCTTGTCAAAGTTAAGACTTTTTTGTTACAAATATGCAATTTACTGGATGTATCACAAAGGGAGACTTCAGACTATGTTGAAAGGGTTGTCCTCAGCTAGACATGGAGGTGTTTAAAAAAGTAACTTGTTTTTACTGCATCTGTTTAGCCTTCCCCATACACAGTGCAGCTTCTCGGTCCATGCATTGTGTGAGTCACACTCTGACGGCACATTGCATCAAAATGGCTGCATATTTGCCCGTCATCTATGCTCCGAAGCTAACATCCTTGGCAATGCTCCTCAGAACATTCACCGAGCATTATGAGAAGAAAGGGTTGATGTTCACAACAAAGTGTTCTGTTTTCTGGAAATAGTTTTTCTAATCCAGTCAGGTTATCTGTAAAATAGTGAACACTGATAGTAGGGGCAATCTTGCGAGAACTGCGGAGATTTGCCGTTGAGACTGTGAGTTTCGCGGGACTTCGCAAGTGATAGCGAAGAAGAAGTAAAAGAAGAAGAAGAAGCCACCAGCTGCTGCGATGAAAAATGTATAGAGAAATGTCCGCGAACTAGCCACGTTGGCTCTCCCGACCACAGATATACACACCTTCCTTAATTCATTAAAGTGGATGAATTAAACCCCTCCTTGTGTCCTTTCCGACGCACCATGGCGACGACCACCCCCACATCTGAACCACCATAGAGTCACCTTCAAAGTGGTCCTTCGAGCCGGATTGGGGTCGATACCATGGCAACGCCAGAGCGCAGTCCCACCGCCACAGCCTATCCAACCAGCCCGACCATCAGAACCCCCAGCCGCAGGGCAACCCAAAGGCCTGCTTACCTGAGAGACTATGAGGTTGAGTATGGAACCAGGTCAGTTCAGCATTCACCTGGGGTTGAGTTGAGCACCTCTAGCCGCCACTCAACCCCGATACACAACGTTCAGTCAAGACCACCCAGTAGCCTCATGCAGCTGATCGTTGAGACAGCCAGACAGCAGAGCGAGACAGCGAGACGCCAAACAGAGCTCTTTGAACAGGTCCTGCTAAGGGGCACTCCCCAGCCCTCCGCCCAGTCCTCAAGAGCTACATCCCGGCAACCGTCACCTCGGCCCCCTTCTCCGAAATCAGTGGGAAGTGCACCGCCGAGCCCCGACGAACACCAGTATCTTCTCTCACCCAGGGCTACGGAGCGACCAATGCAGAGCACCTCAATGCCGCTCATGAATGAGCCCCGCTACTCTCAGCCAAACCTCCAGAGTCACCCAGACTACCCTCCACCACCTCCGTTGAGCCGCACAGCGTCCCTGCACTCACACCAGCATGATGCATACGACAGTACTCCATCCCACCTCAACGATGCTGCTGACCTCCTGCAGCTACCACCACTTCCACCAACGCTGGAACGAAGCCAGCTTCCCAACTCCACCTGTCGCCCAGTGACCCTACAGCCAACGGTGGAAAATCTGCAAACTGATCAGCAGTACTGTAACCAACAGGCCATGCCAGCTCAGCTGCCCAGCCCCAGCTATCGCCCAGCAGCACAACAGCCAAAATTGTGCCACAACGCTGACCAACAGTACTATGGTCTACAGACACCACAAGCCCAGTTTCCCCAAGCTAACCGTCTTCCACCCACTAAACACCACAACCGTCCAGTGGCAAACCATTCCAGCACTACTTGCCCAGCCATCGGGTCCAATCTGCGACCAGACACTCCATGGTACGTCCCCTTCCACGCTTACCACCACGCGGAGGGACCAGCCTTCCCAGACTTTGAAAGGGAAGACCGAGCACAGTATGTGGAGCTCCGCCTGACAGTGAATAGCCTCCTTCATGAAGGTCAGTCTGAACAGTACAAGTATTCCCTTCTCTTGAACCATGTGAAGGCTCCAAATGCTCACAGACTCGTCCTCGTCCCGGCAGAGTCATCCCAGCCCTACACCAATGCTCTATAGGCACTGGATAAAAGGTATGGATGACCCTACCAATTCGTCCTCAAAGAAATCGAGGCCCTGGAGAACTCAAAGAGCCTTCGATTAATTCTCCCTCTACGTGCAGGCCATCGTAGGTATGCTAAAAGCCTTGAGGGCCGATGGAACAGAAGAGCTGTACAGCGGATCCAACATGCAGCGCCTGTTGAACAGATTACCCCAAAGCCAACAACAACAGTTCAGGAGACAACATAACAGAAGGTACCCCGGGCAGCCAAAGACATCACTCATCGAATTTGCAGACTGGCTGCAGTCCGAAACAGAGTGCGTGGAATTCGACCCGACGGTCTACCAAGAAAGACCAGAAGCCTGACAAAGAACATAAGCACCGCTCCCAGAAGCGCAGGACTACAGTCATGCATGGAGCAGTCCAGGCCACCTCTGAAGCACAGCCCCATAACAGTTCGTCAGCCGCACCAAAATCAAAGGGACGGAAAGGGAGAAAGGTATTTTGCCCTTACTGCAATAACACCGCCTATTACCTCAGCCAGTGTACTATGTTTGCTGCCCTCAGTAAAGAGCAAATTGTCAGCTGGATCAAAGAGAACAAACGGTGCTGGAGGTGTGCTAGGGAGCACATGGCCAAGGACTGTGACTTGAAGAAGCCGTGCCGCATCTGTAATAGACAGCACCTTTCAGCTCTACATGACGTCAACCAGCGGAGCGACGAGAGCAAAGAGGAGAAAGAGAAACGACCGAGTGAGAGCCCAGAGACAACCTCCTCCTACTACAACGTTAGCTCAGAGACTCTGTATCTCGATCAGCCTCGCTGTGGTAGCAGAGTGCTCCTCAAGGTTGTCAAAGTCCTCCTTCACTCCGGACAGAAGACGTTTGAAACCTACGCAATCCTGGATGACGGCTCAGAGCGGACTATTCTGCTAGCCCCTGCTGCCCAGCACTTAGGGCTGAGAGGGCAGTACGAGAGCCTGAAATTGCGGACTGTGCATCAGGAGATCAAGACACTCCCGGGTGCCTCTGTGTCCTTCTCAGTATCTTCCGTCAGTCAGCCATGCCAGAGATACCCAATTCAGAGTGCCTTCACCGCCAACCAGTTAGGGTTGGCAGAGTATACCTACCCGGTGTCTGCTCTACAAGAGAGATACAGCTATCTCCGAGGGCTGCCCATACCTCATCTCCACAAAGCATGTCCTATGCTGCTCATCGGTTCAGATCACCCAGATCTCATCGTTCCAGTCGAGCCGGTCCGCCTGGGCCCACCAGGAGGTCCAGCAGCAGTCAGAACCTGTCTAGGCTGGACCTTGCAAGGCCCCTCCAAACTCCTTCAAGATCAGCTACCAGCCTCCCAGTGTCTGTTCACCTCAGTTGGTTCCCCAGCTACAGACCTGTACCACCAAGTAGAAAGACTCTGGCAGCTGGATACCCTGCCATACCGCTGTGAGAAGGAGGTAACCAGGTCCAAGCAGGCCCAAGAAGTGGTGAGCATCCTAGAAGAGAGAACCACAAGAGTGGACGTTGAGGGAATACGTCGATACGCCACGCCACTCCTGCGTGTCACGAACATGCCAAGGCTACATGCTCTGAAGGAAGTGGTGCTGTCCTATCTCCGTTACACAGAGCGTCGGCTGACTAAAGACCCGCAGCTAGCGGTCACCTACAACAAAGAGATCCACAAACTAGAGAAGGCAGGCTACGCTACTAAGCTTTCCCCGCAAGAAGTTGAGCAGTCCCAAGAGTCATGGTACATACCCCACCACATGGTGTCCCACAACGGCAAAAACAGAGTCGTTTTCAATTGCTCCTTTACTTACAAGGGTGAGAACCTAAACAACCTCCTTCTCCCAGGACCTACATTGGGATCTTCTCTCCTAGGAGTTCTTGTCCGGTTCAGAGAACACCGGGTGGCGATCAGTGGAGACATAAAGTCCATGTTCCACCAGGTCCGCCTCCTGAGATTCCTATGGCGAGACCTGAAGCCGGGAAATCCCCCAGAGGTGTACGAGTGGCAAGTCCTCCCATTTGGCACCGCATGTAGCCCCTGCTGTGCTACATTTGCCCTCCAAACCCACGTCCGCAGTCACAGTGGACCAGACAATGAGGTTCGACATGCCGTAGAAAAATGTTTCTACGTTGACAACTACCTGCTGAGCACAACCTCCGAAGACAAAGCCAAATACCTGGTGGACAAGCTGAGGGAGTTGGCTCTTGGAGGGTTTGAGATCAGGCAGTGGGCGAGCAACGTCCCTCTGGTAGTCAACCACCTCCCCAAAGAAGCAAGGTCAGAGAGTGCAGAGTCAGGGATCTCCGAGTCACAGGCCGAACCTCAAGAACACGCCCATGGGTTGACCTGGCACTGCTCATCTGACACCCTGCACTACAGGCACCGCTCCTCACCATACGAGGAAGTGACCATGCGCAACATCTATCGCGTTCTCGCAAGCCAGTATGATCCTCTTGGATACATACTCCCCTTCACCACTCGAGCCAAGGTCCTAGTCCAATGACTCTGGGCCAAAGAGAGGGAGTGGGATGACCCCCTGTTGCCCTCCGATCTCCTGGAGAAATGGAATGCTTGGGAAGAGGAGTTGCAGCACCTATCTGAGATCAGCCTCCCACGGTGCTACACAAGCACTGACGTGGACGACCCTAATGTGTGCAGGGAGATTCTGGATCCTGAGGGGGCGGCAAGCGGTACGTAAGCACCAATGGCTCTGCTGCAAGTGTCAGAAGTGGAGAGCCAAGCCAAAGGTGCCCAGGATGGCTGACCTTCCTCCAGCATGGCTCCGACTCATTAAGCCAGCCTTCTACTCTACTGGATTGCTTCGGGCCCTACCTAGTCAAGAGAGGATTGTCGAGGACCCGGCCCTAGGCCCCCCTGATGAGAGATTGACGGGGGATGGGTTAGGAAGGAATGCATTATTAACCCCTCGCACACGCCATTGAGGTGGTAGTAAGAACGCCCGTAAGAAGAAAAATATGTGGTTCAGAGATAATGAGCAGCCATACTTGTCAGTAGAGGAGTCTGAAGTCGGGGGACTTAGATTTAGAGTACTAAGGAGCAAGGTTAAAGTTCTGACTGAGGCCAAGCAGGATGATGCAACAAAAAGAGGTGGGGTCTGATCCTCAAATGCATGACGATCCGCTGCGTCCACCTAGACCTCCTCTCATCGATGGACAGTGATTCGTTCCTGATGGCGCTGAGGCGCTTCGTGGCGCGGCGTGGACCGCCCTTCGAGATCTTGTCCGATCAGGGGACAAACTTCCGTGGGGGGGACCGAGAACTACAGGAGAGATTCAAAGCCATGAGCTCCACTCTTCGAGCAGAGTTGGCGAAGCAGAAGATCCGGTTCAGCTACAACCCACCAAACTCACCGCGCTTTGGAGGAGCGTGGGAGCGGGAGGTCCGCTCCATGAAAACTGCCCTCAAAGCTATAATCGGTGCCCAGACCCAAACAGAAGAGGTCCCTAGGACTGTACTGACGGAAGTAGAGGGCATTCTAAATGCTAAGCCCCTGGGCTATGTCTCGTCCGATGTCTCCGACCCTGACCCCGTCACCCCCAACTACCTCCTGATGGGGCGGCCTGACTCGTCCTTGCCTCAAGTCGTGTACCCGGAGTCAGAGATACTGAGCCGAAAGAGATGGAGGCATACCCAAGTACTAGCAGACCAGATCTGGGGCCACTTCATCAAGCGATACCTCCCTACTCTGCAGCCACGGCAGAAGTGGAGAAATGATGCAGAAGGACTTACACCTGGCTCAGTGGTCATGATCATCGGCCATCAGCTTCCCAGAGCACTCTGGCCAGTGGGCACGGTGAAGGATGTCCACACCAGCATGGACGGCCGTATCCGGTCAGAAGATGTCCAGGTCAAAGGAAGAGTCTACCACCGGGCAGTGGCCTGTCTGATCAAGCTTCCAGCTATACCGGAAGAGGATACCAATGCTGCAACTCCCCCTGCACGCCCATAATAACAACAGGTTTTACGTTCACATAGTGAACGCAGGGGCGGCTGTAAAATAGTGAACACTGATAGTAGGGGCAATCTTGCGAGAACTGCGGAGATTCGCCGTTGAGACTGTGAGTTTCGCGAGACTTTGCAAGTGATAGCGAAGAAGAAGTAAAAGAAGAAGAAGCCACCAGCTGCTGCGATGAAAAAAGTATAGAGAAATGTCCACAAACTAGCCCTGTTTGCTCTCCAGACCACACACATACGCACCTTCCTTAATTCATTAAAGTGGATGAATTAAACCCCTCCTTGTGTCCTTACCGACGCACCGTGGCGACGACCACCCCCACACCTGAACCACCATAGAGTCACCTTCATTATCCTTATGTTTCCTTATCCTTAAGCATGTTCAGATGAAGGTAATGAATATATAACAACTCACAACATATTCCACACATTGGAAGTTATAGGATTGTGCCAGAGGTGAGCCATAGGCTTTAGTTGGCTTTGGCAGCTCACTGTAGGCCAAGGTCAGCATTATTCAGAGTATTGTAGAGTATTGAATATGCAAGATATGGTGTGATTCATTGTATTTCTGCAGTGTAATATACCATTTATATTTTTTCAGTGTTTATCCTCCAGGGGTCCCCATAGGCATTCCAATGGCACAGTCAAATGAATGGTCATACAATTGAGTTTCTAACTGAGCCATTTATGAAAACAATTAGGTGATCTGAAATGGGGCAAGCCAGAAGGGATCGTGAACATGGATGGGAGTTTAAATGCTATGAAAAGTGTATCTTTGAGCCAGTGGTCTTCACTCCTGGTCATGGAGAGCTGCAGGTTCTGCTGGCTTTCAGTGTTACTCAGAACTTGAGTAGAACTGCAATTGATCAATTAAAGCAGCTGAGTACACACTTAATTCCCGGTCACTTTGTTTCTTGGGTCTGAATTCAGGAAGAAACAAAAAGCAGCAGACCCTGTGGCTCTCCAGGACCAGGATTGAGTATCATTGCACTGAAAAGAAAAATTTCTCCTCATACACGTAAAGTAGGTTTCGATTTTAAGACACCTGATTCTACATAAAGTCTTGATTGAACACCACGATTAGTTAATTTGTTGAATCTTTTTGTAAAATGTTAGATTATTGTGGCAGTGCAAATGGGAAACTTGTTTGAGAAGTGGCTCGACAAAGAGGCTAAAGCAACCCCTAGCTGGCTGTAGTACCATGTGAGAAAACAAGGGGAGACAAACCGGTGGCCCTAATCATATTCTGATGTTTTCTTTCCATGTTAGAAATTTGCCAGTTCATCTGTTACTATCAGATTGTGTCTTGTCCATGGGTGGTGATTAATCCTTTCCTTGCATTGGCTCTGACCTGCATCAGTATGGTAGTGACACGAAGAACACTGCTGAGAGACATGTATCAGGACATTTTGCCTGTGGCTCCAGCTGTCTAGATGATACAGCACACAGGATTTACAGTACATTGCTAGCAATCAGGGAAGAGACCTAACTGAAGTCAGAACTGTGACTGGGATTCTTAGTCTATGCCAGGGCCGTTCACCTGCCAAACAACCTGTTTCACATCATTTTTTTAAAATCACCACCAACCTCCGCCCTCACATACTTTAACCTTCACAGAATCATCTACACAGTGCCAGTATACCACCCATACCTCCCAGTAATATGAAATAAATATAATAAGTACAGTGATAAGTAAAATTTACAGCTATTCATATTTTCCAGTGGCATATTCTTTGCTTACATACATGCACAAAACATCTTATTTAAAAATTGCCTTCCTGTCCTATACCCTGTGGACTGGTGATAGATTACCTGAAGGAGTGGTAATCCACATCTGTTTTCAAATGCAATGGATTATGGTGATTCCTCTCCAGGGCACATTTTTACAGAAGGAGCTGTGGAATGGTTCAATAATAGGATTTGCACACACTCACGCACACTCTCATGCACACACACTCACACACACACACACACACACATATACACACACACTCACACACACACACTCACACACAAGAAACGTAATCAAAGAAACAGAAGAGCATAAATAAAGAATTGTAAAGACACACACTTCTCCCCAGAGGTGACCGGTGTGAGACGTATTGAGGCAGCGCTACGTCCTTGGAGTCACAGTATTGATCTGAATCATGCATTAGTGCTGCCCTATGACGCAGGAACAGAAAGAGGGGTCTATCAGCCACCACCTGCCTGCACCCTGAACAAATATACATTCAGTCCTGTCTGCTATTTGATATTTATGCTAAATTAGTCTATGAAAATAAATATTTTGTATGTTTATCAATGTCTTTCTGAGCCAAAAGGAAATACAGTATAAAAGTACAAATGAAACTTTTACAAACATTACATTTTTAAATGTGTGCATCAGAACATATACTATGTACGCTCACTATATACACACGGATGTGCACACACACACACACACACACACACACACACACACACATACACACAGCAGTTGATGACAATGACCTCTGATTGAATAAATTGACATTTTGTTTACTCCATTTGTTATCTGCAGCTTGGGGTGGTTTAAACTCTTGATATGTAAGATGAAATTGGTATTTATTTGCCCTCAGATATTTACCCTACCCCTTTATCTAGAACACTGGTTCTTAAATGTTTTAATATCAGGACCCAATACAAAAAAAAACTTAAGTAAAATAGGTCTAATCAATACATAATAAAGTGCTCACTGAGTGTATATGAAACACTTGCATATACAGGAAAAAAAACATTTTCATAAATGTACAGGCATGTTTCAGCTGAACATTTCACTTGTACATATACAACTTTCTGTTGGTATTTATTCATATTTCTTTTGTGTAGCACACATCATTGCAAAACCTTTATAAATACCACAGTTATTGTTTTGATTGGCAGCAATTGACATATTTTCAGAGGTAAAACAACCCCCTTCACATCCAGAAATGAGCATCGTTTTTATTGGCAAGTACACCTGGGTAAGGTCAGGTGGGTTATCCGAAGCTTGTTTCCTGTTTACTACTTGAGGCTACATTCCCTCTGCTCATTATTGTCACAGAGGTAAGTGTATAATGGCACATTGTCTCTCAAACCTTTATTCTTATGAAGCTTGAGCAAAAGGTCAAGTGTGCTTTATTTAATGTGATGAGAAAAGGTACATCAATACATATTTAAATAGCTTTTGAGTATGCAAATGAGCACCAGATTACATTATGTCTTGTGCATCATAAGTAGTAAATGTTAAGTTTGTGAGAACCTCAAAAGACAGCACATTAACCTCATCCAGCGGTCAGTGCTTTGTTATGGTGATATTTTACCCTGTGAATAAACAGTTTCAGAGTGTAAAGAACTGGAAATAGAATGACTCCATAATAGACAATAAATATTCATAAAAGCACAAAAAAGGTAATGTTAAACAAGAATGTTCTAAAAACAATATGAATGTGCAATCAATTTTGATGGTAGAAGAGAGGTAACTTGCTAACTTATTATTTGTTTGGAAGAAAATTCTTGAATTAAGAAGTCACATTAATTCAAAGAGAAAAACTGATTCAATTCTACTGGCTTCTTGGTAGTTGAACATAATCACTTGTGTAATTTTGAAGTTGTTCTGAATATCAAATTGAATTTGTACCCATTTCTATACAAAGTAGATAAATGATGAAGATTGTTTTTTGCATATGTGAGTGTTTCATATAGAGTATGTGTATACTGTATGTGATCCGTTCTGTCATAATCAGTCATAAATCGCGATGGCCAATTTTACATAAATCGATGTTTCTGTTTTGGCTGTTTTATTCATCTTCATTTTGTAGAACAAAATCTTGGCTTCTACGCAAGTTCTGCTCCTATTCCCAGACCTTCAAATGCATGTCCCCCACAGTCACCCTGTTTCCCCCACTCTATTTAAATTTCCTTTCCCGGCCTTGATTTGAGGTCTAGGTGGCGACAACCATTTGTCTTCGGCCTAACCAGGAAACCTGTCAATAGAAATTATCATAACTAAAGGAGTGCTTTGTCACAAAGGATGAAGCACTTCCTTTCAGATAGTTTGTTGTACATTGAGAATGTACACATTACCTGGAACCACAAATAAACAGCTGAACTTGTCTTACACCCTCGAATTTCGAGTAACGACTCTTTCCTCCCTGAAGTACCAGCAGCGAACAGTTATAATTAAGAAGAAACAAGAATTTCTTCACACCGGAGTTGTGCATTTGGAGGCTAGCCTGTCACTGTTCACCAGTCACAAACAACTACATCAGCTGCGTTTGTGGCTATGTCAATGTGTTTGCTTTCATGGTCTGTATGTCTTCATGTTAAGAGTAGATTTTCAGAGTAAAACTATTGTTTTTAAGGGTTTATACGTAAGATAACTAGTTATAGGCACGGAGTTTCGTTAGCCCAGTGTGACTCACGTAACTCTCGAGACAAAACTTTGAAGCCTTTTAAATTTTTTTTATGAGTTGGCGGCACTCAACATGAAACGGGGGACAACTCGCTTGATATCTGGTGTTGAGAGATGTCTTTGGTTTCACAAGAAAGCTTACATTCTCCTCTTTCACTTCCCTCTTTCTAAAACAAAGTCGCATTGGGGTCAATGCGACTTTTGATAGAGTATGCTTGCCACTGTATAACATGCAGATAGATACGCAATATATATATAATCCCTTCAGGTTTTCAGAACACTGGCTTCATTGTTAACATGTACCAGTCCTAGCACTGTCAGTTAAATGAATCATCAAAAATACTCCGGGCTTCTGTGTTTAAGTCAAACCGTTGAAGAGCACCATAGGAAGAAATACAATACCTTGAGGCACATAAACGTTTAAAATAGTGGGCAACACAGGAAATGGTGTTTATAAACTGCTCTGGGCGCTGCTGGTCTCTATCTCATACTTTCAACAGTGTGTTTTTCCCTGACTAGAATAACGGCATAGGGAGGAGGACACCGTTTCTTGTTATATTTCATTGATAATCATCTGACAGGTGAGAATTCTCATCTGCAGTAATTTCATTGGCTGTGGCATCACAGAGACATTGATTCCAGGCCCATTTCCCCGACTGCGTCATCGCGTTGGAGATAGCTTACGGGGTGCAGATTCCAGCAGAGAAGATCAGCAGTAAAGATGTACTTTAATGTCTTTTAGAATTCAGGCTTTCGGAAGTCCTCAATATATTTTCATTACCAAGGCTGTACATAAAACAACAATATATAAAGCCTGCATAGTGATTTATCCATCTAGTGAAGTGCAAAGGAGATAAAACACTTTGCGGATTACTGGGATTGGATTGTAAAGAAGTACTAATGGCTATTATCTTCATTGCCTTTCTTTTACAACACAAGCAGCACAGAACAGTTCGTTTACACAATACTTGAGGAACTCCTCTTTCCATGTTTTCTGAAGGGCTAACCAAAGAAACCATAGATCTGCACAGACTGACTGCAGTAATAAATAAAAGCAAAAAAGAAATATTTCTAAAGTTTTTTTTTCTTTTCTTTTTTTAATCACCATTTTTTCTACCGTTCTGACCTAGTCTGGAAGGGAGTTCTACAAACAAGGTGCAAGGCAAGAACTGGAGCCACTGGATGAACAGCACTTTTCATAAGCCCGTATTGAAGAATAAAATGTTGAGTTCCATATTGAACCAATACTGGATGCAATTTGTTCTGTATTTTCCAATGCTAAGTTCCATACACACGGTCTTTCACAATAGTGAGAATAATATAATAGTGAATACAATCAAACAATCAGTTTCACATGAAATAGTTGAAATAGAGAGATGCACAATCAGAGTGGTTGCATTGTTGTTGCTCCATATTCTCTAATCTGGAGATTGATGAGGCTACTGAAGTGATAACAGACTACATACATTTCTGTGCAGACAATGTGGTTACAAAAAAGGAAATTATTGAGTATCCCAACAATAAGCCCTATATATCCAAGAGTGTAAAGGACTGTATTAATAGGAAAAAGTTAGCCTTTAAAAATAATGATAGAGCAGGACTGAAAACGGTGCAAAGAGAACTCAACCAGAGGCTGAGGGAAGCCAGAAAACATCACAAGGACACCATAGAGCAGACTTTTATGTCAATGGATTCAAAAAAGCTGTGGGACTCCATGAAGGCTATTACAAATATGAATACCACCAAGAAACGCCTCAGTACTGATGATGATCTGGGGAAGGCAAATGAACTGAATTACTTTTTTCTCAGATTTGACAACCATGACTTTTCTGTGGAATCTAATAATGTCATAGAAACTATCTTAACTGATGTTAGCTGTAGGATTATAATTGATCCACTCAGGATTCAGTCTATTTTCAAACATGTATGCACTAATAAATCCACCGGCCCAGATGGCATTTCTGCACTGCTTTTAAAGGCATGTGCAGAAGAGCTTACTCCAGCTTGGTGCCCCATCTTTCAGCGGTCTGTGGATTCACACACTGTTCCTGCTCTGTGGAAAAAATCCATCATAGTTCCTGTAGCTAAGAAACCGTGTCCAGTTGATAACAATGATTTTAGACCTGTGGCCCTGACTTCGATTGTAATGAAAAGTTTTGAGAAATACATGTTATCTGTGCTTAAGGCAGAGGTCAACTTGGTACTTGATCCATACCAGTTTGCTTATAGGCAGGGGAGAGGTACTGATGACGCTATTAACAGTATCACCCACTCCACTGTCAAGCACTTGGAATGCCCAAAAGCATATGCACGGATTTTATTTATTGATTTTAGCTCGGCTTTTAACACACTTCAACCCCATCTGCTCATTTCTAAACTGAGGCAGATGAGTGTTAACCCTTTTTTAATTAAGTGGTATTTTTCCTTTTTAACCAATCGGAGTCAGCAGGTTAGAGTCAATAACACCCTCTCAGAATGTAAATCAATCAGCACAGGTGCTCCACAGGGTTGTGTCAGCTCCCCGGTTCTTTTTACACTTTATACTAATGACTGTATAAACAGCCACCCAGGGAACCTTGTTTTTAAATTTTCTGATGATACCGCCATCCTCAGTCTACTGCACAAAGATTCCAGTACCTCAGCCTATTTTTCTGAAATAGAAAACTTTGTGCAATGGTGTGATGCTCACCACCTCACTCTGAATGTTAACAAAACTAAAGAGTTGGTCTTAGACCCGAGATCAGTAGGGGATCATAGCCCTGTCGTTATACACGACTCACCCATTGAACAGGTCAGCTCTTATAAGTATCTTGGAGTTCACTTAGATGACACTTTTAGTTGGTATGTGCATGTTGATATCTTGTGTTCTCGTCTACAGCAGAGACTGTATTTCCTACGCAGACTGAGAGTATATGGGGTGGACAAAAGCATCATGTTTTTATTTTACCAGGCAGTGCTGGAGAGTTTAATCAGATATGGGATGTCATCCTGGTATGGCAACCTCACCGCAAAACTAAAAACTAAACTCGCTCGTCTGGTGCATACGGCCATGAAGGTCATTGGAAAAAGCAGCTACCAGACCTTGCAGTCTATTTATGAACAAACTGTTCTTAGGCAAGCCCAGAGAATAGTTAACGACCCTTCTCACATTCTCCATTCAGAGTATGACCTCCTACCCTCGGGGAGGCGATATAGAGTCCCTCACTGCAAACTCAATCGTTTTAAGAACTCATTTGTTCCAACTTCCATTCAATTTCTTAACAATGCTGCTTGAGGCTGAAGTTTATGTAATAATTTTTATAGTGCCTTTATTACGGTGATCTTTTAGCATGTACTATTATGAGGTGTATGTATGTGTTATGTTATGGGATATGTGCAATACTGTTATGTAATTGTTGATGCTGTTATGGCTGAGGATGTATTGTTTGTTGTCATTGTGACTGTCAAGGCATTCATGACGCATCGCAGAGTCCAAGACAAAATTCCCTGAGCGGGACAATAAAGTTCATCGTATTGTATCGTACTGTGGGTGTGTGTGTGTGTGTGTGTGTGTGTGTGTGTGTGTGTGTGAGCACGCCACATTTGTCAGTGTGTGTCAGAGGCACAAATGCTGTCAACTGTTGTTGTCTATATTCACACAGTAATCTTTCATACATGCCTGTCCGAATTCTAATGCACTAAACAGGGATTCAGATGTTTTATATTGGTGGCACTTTTTCAGTTATTGGCACCAACTGAAAATCTGCCATGACTCCACACAAAGGGGTATTTAACTCTGCCCTTTCTTTCTCGGTGTTACCTCGGGCTCAGGAGACACAGGTTGAGCGGGCACCGTAGGACTACCATCAGTATATTTCATCTTGAAAAGGGTTCATTTTATGTACCGTTAGCTGCTCACAGTGATGATATCTTTCATCACAATTAACCTACAGCGTGCAATGTGCTCTGTCTAGTCCAAATATTCACACAGACAATGTTGTCTCTGTGCGTCACTACAAAGGAGACCAGGCTCGCTCACGCAAATGCAGCCAGAGCCTGTTGATTAGGCCAGCTTTCAAATAGATGCTTCCAGCAGGATAATGCTATAGACATACACCCAGTGATCACTTTATTAGGTATTTATTAGAATTAAAAATATATATATTGGTCTTCTGCTGCTGTAGCCTATCCACTTGAGGTTTGACATGTTATGTGTTCAGAGATTATCTTCTGCATAACACTGTTGTAATGTGTGGTTATTTGTGTTACTGTTACCTTCCTGTCAGCTTCGACCAATCTGGCCCTTCTCCTTTAACCTCTCATTAACAACACTTTTTTGCCTGCAGAACTGCTGCTCACTTGGTGTTTTTTGAATGTTTGAATCCCTATTGAATGTTTCTGGCACCCTGTTGAATCCATGGAGTGAAGAATTTAAGTGGTTCTGGAGGAACAAATTGGTCCTACCTGGTACTAGATTGGTGTTTATCTGCTACTTATTGCAATTCATAAAGAGAGTGTTCTAGCAAGTAAGTATGGTGTCAATGCTCACAGTACTGAAATGATCAGCAAAACCACAAGGCAGAAATGATACTGGAATTTACCTTACCTTGACCCCTGACTGAAATAACCTTAACAAATGAATTTCAAAACCTAGTTTAAGAGGTTGAAAGATCGATCAGAGCTTATTTGTCATTATCTTTAGATTCTTGGAGAACAATACAGGAGAGACTGACAAATAAATGTGTCAGATTCTGTGTTCTCTCTCCGATAATTACTTTGTTGCTCCACAAACACAAATCACAGACATTGATTGCCTCACAGGCAAAGATAAATCAAAAACACATAAGCCACAAAATGAGGAAATGGCTTTTGTTTCGGGGCAAAGTAATATCTTTTAACCATAGCAATAATGTTAATTTTTGCCCTGCCAGAAGAACAGGGCCAAGGGGTTCAAGCTTGGCTGAATCCACAGCAGTCTGCAGTGGGGAGAGAGCCAGAGCATAGCCCCCATAATCCAGTAAATCTCCCTCATCAAGACCAGACCGTCTTGCAAGACCACCAAATGGTGACCAGAACCTCCTACAACAACAGCTCTTAAATGGCTGATTTTTAAAGAATATGTTTAAATGTTGGATGAGTCTGAACAGAAGTGTCTAATACTGGGGCAGGGTAATTACCCCCAGCAGGGTAATAATTCTCAGGTATGATAAACTATTTTAAAAATGTAAATTTTATATTAAAAAATATAATTCAAATTAATAACAAACACATAAGCATGTATGATTTGTTAATTTAATTGTTAATTGCTTTCTGTTGAATCAATCCCAAAAATTATTTGATTTTTGTTCGATAAATATATTGCCTTTAATCTCACTTAATTAAAATATATAATAAGATAATGCAAATAATGCCAGTCGTTTTATTATTTCCAGCAAAATTTTAGCAGTTTTCAGTTCCAGCATAGCACTAAGACTCCTGATTCTGCTTATCAAGGTTCTGACTGAAGATTATGATTAGTTAATCAGTTAAATTAAGTGTTGTATTGCTGGGGTAAAAAAAAAACCTGCACCCTTTTTAGGTATGTTTTGACACTCCCAAAATATGGTTTTTGTTTTCACCTCCCGAAATATAACTTTCTCTACAGTAATAAACTACAGTAATAAACTAATGTCAGATGTGTGAACCACCTATTCTCTTACAATTTATCAACCACAAAATTTCAAAACAGTCAGTGCCTGGGTTTTAAAACTTGTTTGAAAGAAACCCATTCAACTAGCTTTCATGACATTTAACGCATATACTGCATATTCTAATCTGTGTTGCTTTTTTCATCACATACCTGATTCAACATTAATTCCAAAAATGTTTACTAATTTATAACCAATATCTATAAAAGTATTGATTAGAAAATAAATGATCTTCAGCTCTGAGAAAAGAGCAGAATCCTGCACTCTAGTGGATAAATCTAGTCACTACAACATTGTTCAATAATGACATGGGCTCCAGGAAGAGCAGAACCCATTTCTATATTAAAATGTCATAATTTGAAGGTAGTGTGAAGAATAGATTCATAAACATCATCATGGCTGACTTTCAGGATTTTCTTTTTATCTTAGACAAGTTTACAGTCTAAAATCCCTAACTTGAATGCTGAGAGAAGTGCAGGTCCAGCACAACAACACACATCAATGTCACACATCAATGTCAATCCATGAAAGGAGAGACTGCAAGCCAGTGGTCTCTAACCCTGTTTCTGGAGTGCTAAAACCAGGGTCTGCTGGTTTTTTATTGTTACTCTGCAATTGATTAATCAATTTGAGCTGTTGATTATACAATTAACTCACCTCACCTGGTTACCTGAGCGCTGATTTTAATAGCTCTCCAGGGCCAGTGTTGGAGACTACTGCGATAAACCAACTGTCAGTGATTACCTTTAACTACACAATTTACAGCATTGAACTTTCTTTGAACTTATATGTATACTAATTAAGACCATATCTTTTTTAGTTTATCTGTGGCAATGCGACCCTTATCATATTAAAAACAAATAAACAATAAAAGCACAAATATTTTAATAGTAAGGATCAATGAACCACAAATATTTCACCCAAGTCATGAATAATTAACTCGGCTTAATAAAGTACCCTTCACATTTGTTCAGAACCTGAACAACAGGCGGTTGGTAGCAGTGTGTGCAATGGAAGATAAAAATATGTAAATTACCGTTGCCAAAAGTCAATTCTTTAAGTCTTTGCTAATGTCAGGAGTGAGTCAATTGTGTCTGCTAATTGCATCTGCTACTGTCATAGAGTCTTCAAAAGATATTTAATAACGTTTTCTTCAAATACAGGTCCAGATTTTATTTATTTAATTCAATAAACCTGGTATTTGAAACTGTAGCAGTTAACAGAGTGACTGTAAAAACACAGAGATGCTATGGAGGCAGGAGCTGGGAAATAAACAGACCTGATAACTAAGCAAACAGGATGCATGACGGATATATATCTGGGAAATGCAGCTGCCACTTACAGGACAGGAAATATTCTCCACTTCCTAGAGATGTATGAAACAATAAAAGCCCATCATCATCTGTTTTAAAAAGACAGAATTTCCTGACTGCAATGACAGATATCGCACATATTTCAACATGCAGTCCGAGAGCTGTACATGTGGGGAAGCGCATTTACTCTCATAACTAATCAGATTGTAGTTCCGTGAAGGATTTGCATGGGAAATTCACTGCTTCTACTAAGGGGACTAAGTAGGTTGTTTTTTTTCTGCCCGTGGGAACTCTCGAGATCCACACTACACACATCCGCACACAAGTCCAATGTACTCAGCTATACTGTTCCCAGGTTGGCCTGACAATGTATGTTCGTTCTTGCTGCATATTATTGTCAGTTCCATGTATATAGGTATTATTCTTTTTAAACAGCCTATGATTGCATCATTTAATTTCTGTTTAATTCATTGGGAATGTATAGGCTTGAGTGTCATTTGGAAACCCTTTAGACTGCTATGCCATGGCAGCATATCTAAAAGTGTCCCTGAGCAAGACAACTAACCCCCAATTGCTCATGACGAGCTGGACGGTGCCTTGTATGGCAGCCAATCGCTGTTGGCGTGTGAGTGTACGTATGAATGGGTGAATGAGAAGCATCAATTGTACAGCGCTTTGGATAAAGGCCCTATATAAATGGTAACCATTTACCATTTTATGTAACAATTTTGTTATTGTGTGATGAATTGGTTGGTTGTGTAGACCAGTCTTGAAATATTTTCTCTGAGAATTATGACTCCAGAGTCTATATTTACTTGCTGACTCATAATTGATCTGCGGCTTACTGTAAGCATTTGCTAACTACTTCCTAGTTACTGTCAGTAGACTGGCTGGCTCCATGAGAAGTGTTGTACAGTACTTCCTTGTACTGGAGGTCCAGGAACTAATGTAATCAAAGACAGTAAGAGAGGTGCCAAAACTTCAGCCATTATTTGACTGAATCCTTTTCTTTTATCCCAAAGATGTTGTTTCTTTTATATGCTTAAAAGGAAAGCTTTTTAAATTGAGCTAAATTGTTAAGTATTAAATGGAATTCACTGCAGTATCATTGACGCAGCTGAATACTTTATTTTCAATACTTGCATGCTCATTTTATTATGATTCATGGCATTTCATGACATATTACACACTCAATGAGCACTTTATTAGGAACACCTGTACACCTACTTATTCATGCGATTATTTCATCGGCCAATCGTGTGGCAGCAGTGCAATGGACAAACATGCAGATACAGGTCAGGAGCTTCAGTTAATGTTCACACAAATGCGATCTAAGTGACTTTGACTGTTGAATGATTGTTGCTGCCAGGCAGGGTGGTATGTGTATCTCAGAAACTGCTGATCTCCTATGATTTTCACGCACAACATTCTCTACAGTTAGCAGAGAATGATACAAAAAACAAAAAGCACCCAGTGAGCAGAAGTTTTGTGGGCAAAAGTGCCTTGTTAATGATAGAGGTCAGAGGAGAAGGGCCAGACTGATCAAAGCTGACAGGAAGATGACAGTAATGCAAATAACCACACATTACAACAGTGGTATGCAGAAGTGCATCTCAAACACACAAAGCATCAAACCTCAAACCTTAAATAAGTCTAATAAATACCTAAGTGCTCACTGAGTGTACATTAAACAGAAAACAAGAATGGATGGAAAAACATGTATTTAATATATATAGCCTTAATTGTTCTTTGCTTAAAATGTGTCATAAGAAATCATAATTTTCAGTTGTGATTTTCATTTATTTATTTGCTGTACACATTTCCAAGTAAACAAATACTGTTTGTAAATATGTCCTTTTCTTGATCTACAGTATAAAATATTCTTACATGGACCCTGTGCTGAGGATGTACTGATCCATGAATTAATGCTGTTTAGTCAAGTTCTGACCCACCCTTTTGTACGTTGCAGCAGAAATCATCACCAGGCCAGGTGAACTTTTTCTCCTCTCCACTCCAGTCCAGTTTTGTTGACCCAATGCTTCAGCTTTCTGTTCTCAGCTGACAGGAGTGAGACTCTTCTGCTGCTGCAACCCATCCTCTTCAAGGTTCAGTGTGTTATGCGTTCAGAGATGCCCTTCCGCACACCACTGCTGCAAGAAAAGCTGTTATTTGAGCATTCGTGGCCTTTCTGTTCGCTTGAAAAAGTCTGCCCATTCTCTTCTGACCAATCTTGTTAACAAGGTGTTTTGGCCACACAACTGTTGCTGTTTTGAGGTTTTTTATAGCACCATTCCCTATAAACTTTAGAGGCTATAGTGTGTAAAAAATCCCCGGAGGGCAGTTATTTCTGAGATGCCAAATCTAATGTTGGGTGAACAAAAAAATAAACCTCTTCATCGTGTCTGGATGCTTTAGGTCAGTGGTCCCCAAACTCCCCCTGTGTATGCAGGGTTTTGTTCCAGCCACATTGGCAATCCCAGAACATTGCTGTTCATTTTTCAAAAAAATGCTTTTCGTGTTCAGAGAGATTATTTACTCTGAGTCACATTTTGGCAGACATAATGATAAGATAGACTGAGGTTAATAAATATTATTCTAAATAAGGGCTTGGTGGTGGGACAGCACAAACACCACTGCAAAACCTAACCTTTATAACTAACCTCAAGTTATAAACTCTGCTAATTTACCTAAAACATTATTTAAGAAAGGAGGTCCTGGGTTTGAATCCCCGTCGGCCGGGGCCTCTCTGTGCGGAGTTTGCATGTTCTCCCTGTGTCTGCGTGGGTTTCCTCCGGGTACTCCGGTTTCCTCCCACAGTCCAAAGACATGCAGGTTAGGCTGATTGGAGAGTCTAAATTGCCCGTGAGTATGAGTGTGTGAGTGAATGGTGTGTGTGCCCTGCGATGGACTGGCGACCTGTCCAGGGTGTATTCCTGCCTTTCGCCCAATGTATGCCCCCCTGCGACCCTGTTCAGGATAAGCGGGCTAAGATAATGGATGGATGGATGTTAAACAATTCACCACATATTGAAAGCTTATCCTAAACTAAAACCGAAACGATACTTTTAGCTGGTTGACTAACTTTTCATCAAGTTACAGTCCAGTTATAGTCAGCGTGTCCGCCTGTTTGTCCACCAGCTTCCTCTTGCTATGACCGTTAGAATTAACCAGTTTATAATGCTCGGGAATTCTCTGGTCTGGTATGCTAACAGAAAAGGGGCTGTTCCAAAAAGGAAGTAGCCTACGGTACATAGTCTAGCGCTGTAACGCGAAGAAGCATTAGAAGTCGCTAAAGGCATACACGCATGACGTGATACTGACTGCGGAGAAGGTACAGTAAACAGATTTCTTTTATTGATATTCTTCGCTACGCAGTATTAAAATAAAGCGCAGAGCAAATTAAATTCATTAAAAGAGATCTAGCGACTTTGACTATACGCGTTTATTAAGCGATATGTTCGTAAAAACGCAATACGATTGTCTTAATGGTTCACTCTAAGGTAAACAACCTATTAACATTTGAATAGTATACTCAACTCCACGTCTTGTTTTACGATGTCAATGCTTTTACACATTAACGTTAAATATTTCTCCTCCAAAGTAAAATAAAATGTCACAGTTTCAATGTAATATGTGAACCCCAGAAAACCACTGCAGAAAAAGAAAGAAGGGTTCAAATCCCCCTGTGTCCATGGGAGCTTCCTCTGGGTAGGCTATACCTACTCTGGTTTCTTCTAACAGCCCAGAGATATATGCAGGTTAGGCTAAGTGGAGTCTAAATTGCCCATAGGTAACATTGTGTGAGTGAATGGTGTGTGTGCCCTGCGATGGATTGGCAAATTGTCAAGGGTGTACTGTATTACTGCCTGTGGGATAGGCTCCAGACCCCCCCAGCCCTGACTCTGAATAAACGGGCTAGACAACGGATGGATGGATGGATCGACAAGACTCCATAGTTTTCATATTCTGATTAAATCAAATGAAGCTTATGGCTTGGTTTTGCTTATCCTGGCTTTCTTACTTGTGACAAGGTGTCATGTTGTGCCATTATGGTATTAATTGTCATTATTTTCTCAGTTGAATTTTACACAGTTATGATGTAATTATCATGATTGTGTAACAGATTATATATAGTATTTTATATTGGTCGTATTTCCTTTTTCTTTAATATTTCAGATACATTTGACTCAATTTTAACTGTTTGATGATTTGGTGATTTTCAGCTCTTCTCCTGGAGAAATGGAAAGAGGCATTTTTCTGATCTTTCTCATTGGCTTGTGGCCAAGAGTCCCAGGTATTTTGTTGTTGTTTGTGTTTGTGTTTTGATCAAAATGTATTGACTTACGTTTTACAATTTGTCGATCAGCACACACTGCGAATTACTAAATTAACTTCCAAAACCAACTGGCAGTGATTTGCAAAACTAGGTTGCTCACCTACACAAAAATATCCAGTAAAAAAACATGTTGCTTGTGAAAAGCCCTTAATTGAATGAAGGAAAATAAATCTTGTTATCTAATGAATTGAATAAATCTGTTATTGTATGTAATGGCTATGAAATGCAAACTTATTCCCATTATTCTACATGACTTTGACAGTATTTAGATAAAGGTTTTTTTTTTGCCAGAAAAATACAGTTTGGTACAGTGTACTTGTAAATGCATAAACTCGCGTTCTTCATGTTACCATCTACCTTTAAACAATTCTAGGACTTGTTAGCGTTCACCAACATTTTCCCTGCACTGTATGTGACTTGTATTGCGTATATGCTGTATTGTAAATATTGCATTGTCCTATTCAGGCCTGTTCACTGTGCAGGTGACCAGGCCCCTCCTCCAGGCTGAGTTTGGGGGCAATGTCACGATGGAGTGCACCTTCCTGTCGGGGGACCCCGAGCAGAGCCTGTCCGTTTTCTGGAGCCGTACCCACCCTGACTCCATGGAGGTGTACAGGTTGGAGAATGGGGAGGAGGACCTGCGCCTCCCGGACCCCCACTACAGCGGTCGGGTGCAGCTGAAGAGGGGCGAGCTGAAGAACGGACGGGCTGTGCTGCAGATCTCCGATCTGAGGATCACCGATTCCGGAACGTACCAGTGTCTGATGGAGAAGGGGGGAGCTGATTATAAACAGATCCATCTGGCAGTAAGAGGTCTGTTATTAGTTATTACTCTCTGAGATGTCAAATCAAATGATGTCATTCCAGTGTTTCCGTCGCTCCAATTTAGTTATGACCGAGGAGCCAATGAATCAACAGATTTAATCAGTCTGTTTTCATGTTTTGCTGTTTAACCGTTCTAGCTCCCTATAAATCGATAAATAAAAGCATCAAGACGAGTGAGAGAGGGGTGGAGCTCTCTTGTGAGTCCCAGGGCTATCCAGAGGCCCGTGTCGTCTGGACAGACTCCACCGGCAGGAACATAACCCAGGAGCCTAACATCACAACGGCCACAACTACCAGCCAGCTGTTCCACATCATCAGCACAGTGATTGTGAAAAGCTCCAACAACACCTACACCTGTACCTTTGTGGGGGAAGGGCTTATGGACCGATCAGTTCTGTTCCATATTCCAGGTAGAACTTTTTGACTTGTTAGCCTTCATAATTGCAAATATGTTCAATGCACCAATGCATTCTTCAGGACATCATATGGTGGCCTGTAGCGTAGCGGTTAAGGTACATGACTGGAACCCGCAAGGTCAGACGTTTGATTCCCAGTGTAGCCACAATAAGATCCGCACAGCCGTTGGGCCCCTGAGCAAGGCCCTTAACCCTGCATTGCTCCTGGGGAGGATTGTCTCCTGCTTATTCTAATCAACTGTATGTCGCTCGGGATAAGAGCATCTGCCAAATGCCATTAATGTAATGTAATGTAATATGACAAGCCAAGCTTGTAAAATTAGATATTACTAAAGTGTTAGTTTTTTGGGGCATTTTTTGCTTATTATGTGACACACAGAAGCACACACACACGTATGCTGTGAGCTCTGTAATGTTTGGGACTATTAAATATTTTATTCTTGATTTTTCTCTGCGCTTTGCCCTGGTGAGCTCAGTAATCGCAAAAGGCCTGGGAGGCCAAGGAGAACCTCTATAGTTGATGACCAAACAATTCTTATTATAATGAAGAAACCCCTCCAAATACCTGTCTGAGAGGTCAGAAACAGGTTTTGTGGACAGAGGGGACCAAGGTTGACTTGTGTCAGAGTGAAGGCAAGAGCAACGTGCAGTGGCCAATAGCAACTGGCCAAGATCCAAAGCACTCCTCTCATCTGAGAAACATGGTGGTGTAGGTCTTCTGGTTTGAGCATGTATGGCTGCCACATGTACTGGTACACTTGTGTTCATTATATAATATAACTGCTGATAGCAGCAGCAGAATTAATTATCTAGTGTACAGAAGCACATTATCTGCTTAGGTTCAACCAAGTGCCTCCAAACTCAATGGACGGCACTTCCTCCAACAGCAAGACGATCATCCCAAACATACTGCTAAAGCAACAAGGGATTTTTCAAAGCCAAAAACTGGAACTTTACTAAAGTTCAAGGGCTAAACATGACTACTTTCGTTTACATAACATTAATATGTCCCAAATATTGTGGTGCCCTGAAATGGAGGGTGGTGGGGTCTGTGTATAGAAAGTGCTGCAATTTCTACATGCTGAAACCAAAATACCCTTTAATAAAAAAATTTCAGTACAGAGACAAATCAAGAAAAAATATGCCTTTGTCCCAACCATTATAGAGCTCATATATGTATATATATATGTATATGTATGTGTATATGTATGTATGTGTGTGTATATATATATATATATATGTATGTGTATATATATATATATATATGTATATGTGTGTTTGTAACGGTACAATATATGGTAACAAAAGGTGTGATAGAACAGGTGATTTCTACAAAAGATCGGTAGCTTTTCCATCTCATGGTAGGTGCTGCTTAAATGTTTTCCCTTGGTTTACTCAAAGACTTGGGGGCTCTCCCCTCCAGGTATCTGATGCCCTCAGTTTGAACTTTTTCCAATGCAAGTTTGAAAATCATGAACTTGAAGACATTAAATTCAGTAGACTGATTCAGTAGTTCTATGCAGTACTGCATCTGAGAGGTTGCTGTCATGTGTTACTCTGTTAGTAATGTTCTCCATTATGAAAAGCGCAGATGCCATCTTATGAGATGATAAACTATGCCGGGTACTTGCATTTGAAAATGAGTAGAATTTATTTGAATCACTTGTTTTGTAAGCTTTGTGTGTATGTATGTGTGTGTTTGTTTTGCATGCATCGAGCAGTTAACCGCTCACTGATTGGGGAAGTCAGGAATGTTTGGTGTTAGATTAGGTTGTTTCCAGCAGTGTATCTATATCCTATATTAATATTCTGCTATGTCATGAGTGACATTTCACTCTGATTAAATCAATCATGACATGATAATAACAAGACCTTCACAGGCATTAGTCATTCTACACTTTTTTCCAATACACACAGCCAGCATAAATCTTAATTTAAACAACCAAAATCTTGCTATAAGATATTATAATGTGATATATTAATGTCTTCATGTTTGCAGTGACCATAGAAGCAAGAGGTGATGAAAGCTCGATCACAGTTCACAATTGTGTACAAATTTGTTCCCTGCCATCTATGCTTCACAGATGAAATACCTCAGAAGATGATGGCAAAAAGTTCCTTGATTCCCTTCATGGTTATAATGGCTCTTGGGATGATTGTGCTATGTGTGGGAATCGTGCTATTCTTACGGTGTAAAGGTAACTGTCATTTCCTACCCCAGCCTCATGGTTGTGTGATGGCTTTTGTCTTCCTACCAGTTTGTAAACAACAGGTCGGTGTGTCAGCCGTATATTTTGAAACCCAAATTTAAGGACAGGATAAACATAGGTAGAGGGTGAGTCAACATGCCTTTTTCAATGATAGGAAGGGATTTACAATAGTCTTGTAACAATATTTTAACACAAAACTCTTACCTATTGTACCTTTAACAAATCTAAAGTCTGAAGCCCTGTGGTGGCTGCACCTCGGCAACCACTGGAGCCTTCCAGCGGTTGTGGGAAGTGGGGCTTTTTCGGGATTTTCCTGCGCTGTGATGTTCATGTGACATAGGCCCAGAGGGCAAGACATGAATGTGCACTTTTCCTCTCCATTTGAATGAATATCTCTTCATGTGGCTTTCTCAAAAAACACTACTGGATATTGTGTCTGGTTTTAGAATTTGGATTTACTAAAAAAACAAAAATAAATCATGACCGCTTTTTTAAAAAACAGAATGGAACAAAAGGTGGCCATGAAGTTGGAACAACTGAGATAAAATGCTAAACACAGGATATACGACTATACTATGTGTACATTCCTGAATGTTGTTTTTGTTTTTTGGAAAGTGAGAGTAGGATTCTCCCAAAAACTTGTGTAAGGTACATTGCAAAAAGAGAAGTAACATAACAAAACAAGTGCATTTGGTAACACTTTACCCTATGCCATAAAGCCAACATGACCAGCCATATTACAGCTCATGACATGCCATAATACTATCATAATGTATGCAGTGACCTTTCAAAAACAAGGTTGCGTGATTGTTTGTTTGTTCTGCAAGCCATGGCCTTTTAATATTACTTTATATTATTATCATCCACACAGAACAGTCGAGTGCCTGTATGAGCAAATTCAATTGAAATATATCTGTCTGTATCATTGACAGGTGACAAGCAACACGCCATAGCACGGACCAAAGACCGTCTACTCACCAAGGATTTTAGTCCAGCAGGTGTGTTTTTATTATTTATATTCAGATGTATTCAGATGTAAATCTGGTAAGCTCAGTGCACTGGCTAAAGTCATAGCCTGCTTTACCAGTAGGTATGTATAGTCGTTCTGTTTGAACATGTGTGGTGTCACGTACACTAATTGGGAACTGGGCTTGTAACTCAAAGTTTGTTCAAGTTTCATGTTTATTTTAGACTAAAGCATTTTACAATGAATATGCTTTACAAAGCAAAGCATTAAAATGGATAGAGAAAAGCAAAGATGGTTGAGATTCTTTTTAAACATTGTCCAGAGAGTGAACAAATGCATGTCCCTTATTGTCCGGAACTGTCAAAGCAATTGTGAAGTTATGTAATCTGTAAATCTTTGTTTGAGGAATGTAACGGCACTTGGAGATTTGGTCAGTTTGGAAACTTGTGTCAAAATGTGGGGTTTTGTTTCTTTTCACCAATGAGATATAAACCTTAGACTAACTCACCAATTTGAGCCTGCACTGCAAAAATCTCAACAAGTATTTTTGTCTTCTACTTAGACTTCAATTCTTACTTCTGCTACTTTTTTGCTAAATAAGACAAAAATAGTGTCAGTGAGGTGATACTCATTTCGAGATTTGCCAATGGAGTAAAAAGGTTTCACTTGTCAAGCAAACAGTAACTTAAAACAAGCAAGTATTTTCTACTTGAGAGGACTGATGTTTTTGTAGTGCACCCATCCATGCCAGCTGGAAAGCCTAGAATTTGCCATTTGCCATTTTCTCTGAGGCTAGATTTATGTTATCCATGTTACTGAATATGTAATTTAAAAAAATTATTCAGTGTAATTAAAAGGTTCTGTTCTTGCATCTGTACCAACACTGTTTCCCTTTAATAGACATGGTTTCATTTTTTAAAAACAGGTCTTTCCCTGGACACCACCATTGAGATCCAAACGTGCGTTGAAGGTGCGCTGAACGATACACAAATGTTGTTTTCAGTCCTCAGTTCTCTTCCAATACACATGGGGCATTTTAGGCATTTGCTGAGCCCCAACATTTGCTGAAGTTGAAATGTGTTGGCCTTCTGATGATGTGTGCAGCATGTGATTAGTTTGCATGTGCATGTGATTAATGCGCTTCACTGACCAAATATGCAGAAGTGAACTGTATGTGGTCTCTTGATGAAATTTGACTATCATGACATGCATAATGATTGTGCTGCTAAATCATGTGATCATTGATGTTTATCATAGATTTGCTACATAGCTTGTATTTTTTGCAATGCTGACAATTGAAGGCTTTAAAGGGGAAGTATGAAAGCTGGCCCTTTTCAAATATCTGGTGCAGTGCTTGCACTTTTTCTTTGTTGCATGCAATTCAGATTGCTTAAACAAGCTTAATTCAGCAATTGACATTTACGTTTGGCATTTGATACTTTTACACAGCGTGGGTAACTCAAACGTTGTTTTCCCCTGCTTGGGTTTGCAGAAAACAAGAGAATGGGGAGTCTGACTCATGTTCTGAGAAGCAGATACGCGGGTCTCGCATCAGATGTGGTGTTGGAACAACTCTTGTGCTTCTGTGACAAGGTGTTGCCACGGCATCTACGTGACAGGTGGGTGGTTGGAACAGCAAGACAAAGCATTCGAATATATGCATTATATACAACGTATATTTTTCATCGTGTAAGGATAAAAAATACTTCCTAGCAAATATGTAACCTTTGGGTTGTGTTAGCATTACCCAGGTAATTCACTGATTCTTGTCTATAATTGGGTTTGAACTCATTGGTATTCTTTTTAGATGATCTTTAATGCAAAAAATAAGTATTGCCCCTGTACGTTTTTAGAATCAACTCTCACAGTGGAATTTTCATTCACTATGGTAACAGGGTATACTGTTTGAAAGCGTTAAAAATATTAAAATTTGAACATTTTAAGACGCCGTTGGCTCCTTTGTGGCTCCTTTGTTTTTAAGCCTACACATGCACACACATCTGTATTCACTGTGAAATGGGTCATTATGACATTGCTCTGTATGGACAGTACATTCATTTATGTCATTAACAAGCCTTCAGATATTGAATACAAATCATTTTGTTGACAGAGAATGTGAAGAAGAGAATATACCCTGTTTTACAGGTCCTGCACTTCTAGTTTCTAAAGTAACTTGATCCATAAAATGTTTATATTAATATTTTTTTGATATTCTCTTGAATAATCCAGGTGAGTTGGTGAAAAGCAGAGAGGTACTGTAACCACTACAACACTGTGAGGGTGCTTGTGTTGTGTATTCCAGGGAAGGCTTGCCTTTGCCAGCCACTGCCCTGCTGCCTGCTGTCGGGGAATGCCTTCTACTGGAGGGGGAGTCTAAGACTGGGAAAACCAGTGTGGCACGGGCCCTGGCCTCCAGCTGGGCCCAGAACTCTGACTGGGACCCATTCGGGGCCAAGAGCTGTCAGCTGGTCGTCATGGTGACCTGCGAGGGAGCGATGGGTGACCTGTTCCAGGAAGTGTCGTCACAGCTGGACCTGGACGGGGAGCTCACCGTTTCCACCCTGCAGGACGTTCTGACCGGGCCAGTGGACACCCTGCTTGTCCTGGACGGATACAGATCGGGGAACGTGGGCCTGGAGGCGTCGCTCCGGGAGCTCCTGAGTGGGCGGAAGGCCTGCCGGGTGCTGGTGACGGCCCGGCCGGGTCAGGGCAACGACCTGCAGGAGTTTGTCAGGACTACGCTCGTGCTGATGAGCGAGGCTTCAGAACGCCTCGAGCGCTGCTGACATCAAACAGACGCGATGGACAGTCTCAAATTTCACAATGTCACGCACCACCGTTGCCACTCAGTAGCCTGTTTGTGAATGGTGAAAGGTGAAAGATGCCATTTCTCCTTTTGTCTGTAACATGTACCCTTAAGCTGCCTCAGAGTGGCATCGGGTAATGACTAGTGCAACATTACAAAGGGGGAGTTATTTTAGATGTATGAAATCATGTCCGCCATTTCAGTCACATTGCTGTTACGCCACCATGTCCAACTAAACCCTGTTCCTGCCCCTGTGTTCAGCTGTAATTATATGATGCTCCTGCCAGGGGCAGGCTAATGAAGGCTGGTCCTTTCATTATGAAGAACAACTTCCATCCATCCATCCATTATCTTACCCGCTTATCCTGAACAAGGTCACGGGGGGCTGGAGCCTATCCCAGCATACATTGGGCGAAAGGCAGGAATACACCCTGGACAGGTCGCCAGTCCATGGCAGGGCACACACACCATTCACTCACACACTCATACTCATAATTTAGACTCCAATCAGCCTAACCTGCATGTCTTTGGACTGTGGGAGGAAACCGGAGTACCCGGAGGAAACCCACGCAGACACGGGGAGAACATGCAAACTCCACACAGAGAGGCCCCGGCCAACGGGGATTCGAACCCAGGACCTCCTTGCTGTGAGGCGACAGTGCTACCCACTGCACCATCCGTGCCGCCATGAAGAACAATTTTCAGCAGTGAAACACAAGCCGTCTTCCAGTCACTTTATACATATAAATATACTCATATACATACACCAAGCACTTTATTAGAACTGCTCACTGGATGTTTTTTTGTTTTTCGCACCATTCTCTGCAAACTGAGACTGTTGTGCGTGAAAATCACTGATTCGTATTCAAACCAGCCTGTCTGGTACAAACAATCATTCCACGGTCAAAGTCACTTAGATAATTTCTTCCCCCTTCTGATATTTGATCTGAATAACAACTGAACCTCTTGACCATGTCTGCATTTTGTGCATTTAGTTGCTGCCACATGATTGGCTGAATAAATACTTGCAGTAATGCCTCTGTGATGCATTACTTTTTTGTTCACAAATTTGTGGGCTATCATAAACCAAAAATCTGTTGTCTTTCCAAACATTCCAAAGACTTGCTGAAATGGTATTACTACTTTCATTTCATAATATAGCATTTTGTATAGGACCTGTTTTTTTACATTTATACCTGCCATTTTCTGACTGCTCTCAGTACTACTTTTCGGCAATGCTCAATTGTGTACATTATGCTATCATTTTCTGGTTTAAAATGAAAGTGAAATGTGTCCTTTCTACTTCTGCAGTCAGGATATTTGTATAAAGTTGTATGCCCAAAGATGGCACTGCGGCTCATTAATGCAGAACTTACGAGACTGGTGCAATACAAGTAATGCCAGGATTGTTGATGTGCCGGACATAACGAGTCTGTCAATTACATGTAAAACGCACCAGGTTTTTAAAGGATGTTGAATGTGAAATGTGAAAAAGGAGCTTGTGCTTTGAAAACCCCTCCTTTTGTGACAAAAATAGAGTAAACCGATAAGCGATCCTTTCAGGAAATTGAAAGCAAACCTGTTGCTCATTCCTCCAGTTCCTCTTTCACATTCTGAAGTATACTGAGGGCATGACTGGACAAATATACTGAACAAGGGATCTAATAATGGAGGCATTTACAAGAAGTCCGTCCCTTAGGCGCGCTTGTATATGGTTAGAATTTATAAAGCGCCTTTATCCAAATGACTGTACAATTCATACACACACTCACACACCAACAGCGATTGGCTGCCACGAAAGGCACAAACCAGTTCGTCAGGATCATTTGGGGGTTAGGTGTCTTGCTCACGGAGACACTTCGACACACCCAGGGCGGGATCTAACCGGCAACCCTCCGACTGCCAGATGACCGCTCTTAACACCTGAGCCAATGTCGCCACAGTTTATGTCGTGTATGTAGTGAGATCCTTTAAGGGTAGAAATGAATAGTCCGATTTTTTTTTTTACTATGAAGCTAAGGATGATGTTTTGTGTATGAATGAATGTAATGAATCAGTGACTTTTAAGAGATTATTTGTGTGGGACACTTCACCATTTAATTGCCCCACCATGAGTGGACAATTTCACTTTCAGTCTTAATTTTGACAGTGATGATGGGAAGGGTTTGTCCTAAGGACAGATTTAGAGGAGTGTTTGTTTCTCGTTAAATGAAAGAGAAAGAAAGAGGATACTAACAACAAGTCAAAGAGTTACTGGTTTTATTTTTAGTTTACTATTTAAGTTTTATTCAACTCTCTATAAACTAAATCTGGACTCCAAACCTTTATCTTTGCTGGCAGTTTGAAGTATACTTTTCAACAAACTGGCGATAGCACCCTGGAATACTAGGCTGCTCCTCCAGTCAGACCTAGCACCCCATATCACGTGCTTTGCATTCAGCCAATTACAAAGAATTATAAAGACATTGTAGATAAAATAATACCGAAATAAAATAATAAACACTGTGATTGTGGAAATATATCCACACAACAGACAAATAACATGGCAAGACAAACACATTGGGGCCTTTCTTCTGTGCCTCCCTTGAGTAGGTTGACACACTGTATGCACTGTAATTCCAAACAACCAACCAAAAATAACAAGAGAAGAGAAACACTTTTTCTTTTTTTTTTGTGGCTGTTTTAGGCTTTCATCTTCATTTTGTAGAACAATATCTTTGCTTTCATAATCTGCATGTCTTAATGCCAAATTCAGAGTAAAAATATAGTTTTTAAGCTTTTCAATGCAAGATGTCAAAGGAATAGAGAGATAACTTTCATTAGAAAGCTTACATTCTCCTCTTCAAACTGAAACTGCATTTTGGAGTCGATACGACTGATTATGATGGGGCGGGTCACATATTTTTTGAAGTCTTACCCCACATCCTGTTGAAACGCTGTATCTCTTCCATTTCCTTTCAAAACAGCTCGACAAATATGCTGTCGTTTGCACTTTAAAACTTTAAAGTAACGGTTATTGTGAAAGCGTCCCTGACTGGATTCCATAGAATCTCACTCATCGTACAACACTTACTGCACAGAACTGCACGTCTAAAGGTTACAAAACAATTCTGTCCACCAACACATATGCAGTTAATGGATATATGAAAGGTTTGCCATCTACTGGTTGAAGAATTTGCTTTCAATTTCATCATATTAATATTTCCTGCATAGCATACAGACTGGATTTATTTCAAGAATCATATGCACTGTCACTCTATGACTAAGGTTAAATTTCCATGACGGATATGTTTTTGAATAAACATGAAGCAAAAACATTCTCCACATACAGTATGTACTCATTTATTCACGTCCATTATTTTTATTATTTAATCATCGTGTTCATGTAGTTCAGTCTTTGTGTTTTATTGTGTGTTACCATTCTTTTTCTGGCTATTATTGTTCTGTGCTAGGTCATGTTTTATGTTCAGTGTGGACCCTAATGGGGATCCAAAGAAATGATTCTGATTAATTCTCTCCATTATCTGAGGAATGCTTTTTCTTGAAAGGTCACCAGGGGACAGGCATCGTTGTTATTTTAGGTCATCTCATGAAAAAACAAAAGAGGAACATTCCATTCCAAGTGAAAAAATGTACACCCCCAATTTAACATACTTGCTAAGTAGACGCCTTTGCATTTAAAAGCTGGATTATAAGAGAAAAATCTTCAATACCAAGGTTATTCAGAGACCTTATTCACAAATGTAATCAGGTGCACTGAAAGTAGACTCAATGAAACTGAAAATATCTACACCTCAATGCAAAACCAAACTGCTAAAAGGCTAATTAATTAAGCTTAATTGGTTATCTTCATTTGTCTTGCACCACTGAGTAATATGTCTTTACTTTCAATTCAATAAAATCTATTTTGGACGAGACACCGGATCTCCCTATAGTGCTGTCACAATGGCATTGCCCTTAATGCTGGCGAATGTTTGGAACCCACAAGGGATTATCCTTTTCATAACTCCTATGAGCCTGCCCAGTTTCCTCAACTCAATAAAGGGAGGGATTATCCCCGCAAAAAAAAACCTGTCATTAGATATCTCACTGTGCTCAGAGAGCAACTCTTACGGCATGGTAAGGCATGAAAGAACTGTGTGAAACCAGGGCTACTGCTTGTGTTCAAGCAGCTCAGCCATTGTAGAATTGTAGTTGAACTGACTCAGAAGGAAGACACAGAAACACAAACATATTTGATTATGGAATGGTGGCATTTTACCACTTTCTAATTATAATACAGTGGGACTACCCATCGGTGGTTCTGCCCCCAGGGGACGTGCATTCTTGCAGATAGAGCTCACTGCTAGCATGGGCATAGCAATGGAGTGAATAGCAATATCAAGAACAATACTGAGATGGCCCAGTTTCTACTTTAGTCCATACTGCCACCTAGCGGTATCTGTTTTATTAACTCTCGATGAGCTCAAAGAGTCACAGCTTCGCAGAACTTTGTCTCAAGACACAATTGAGTTTCGCTATAAATCAAACTTAAAAATAAAAAAAAATTACCATTGACTTTTTACGTTCCACTCATAAAAGTATCTTAACATTTTTAGAATGACTCAACTCCCATAGATTAATTTAGTAACCTCGTCATGTGTGTGTTGCGACAAGGTTATAAACAGTTACAAGTAATTATGACAATATTCCTGTCAATATCATGAACATTGGTCAATGAATAAATCAATACATCAATGAAACTCATGACATACCCATAACGCCATAATTTTTCATGGAGGATTTTCTTTTTCCATGGAGAACATGCATGCCCATATAATCTCTCCTGTATGTTCTCCTGTAGATGGTAGCTAGCAGTTATGCAGCATTACAGGGACATGAGAATTAGCACAGATTACTATGACATCACCAGAGAAGAGTTCACTGGAGGAAGGTCCACTTTCTGTAAAATAAGCTTTTGACCATGCAAAGTCACTATATTCAGGAGAGCTTTGAGAAATGAGGAATCCTAAGGCTGCACCAGCCTTCTGTGCACTACAGGTGTGCACTATAGGGAACAAATGCCTCATTTGTAATGACATTCAGTTTATGCCCGGAAAGGAATACAGAAATGCAGTCACATGCATAAGCAGGAGTAATTTTAATTTGTGACTCAAAATAATCTTGAACTAGAACTTGGAAATAAAAACATGCAGGCTATCATGACTGTCAGATGTCAACTGTCTTGAACTACCTTCCCATGGATGGGAGCCATTCAGAAATTGAATTTTGTATTTTATTTGCAAATGCTATGGCATCATTGCATTGAGTCCCCTCAAGTTGTTTTGCCTTCAGTCATGAACTGAAAAGCCATATTTGAATTCCTAACCTCATAGATATTGAATGACCACTCATATTCATAGAAGTCTTCCAACTCGCTATAATCACTAATGACAGAAACACCGACCGATTGAATAGATTTCAGGATGATGTTTACCAGGCAATGATATTCCGTTTTTTATATATATATATATTTATTCATCATAACCTTTATAGTAGCCTGTCTATATTCAATCCCTTATCAAGACCTATACACCAACAAGACCCCTCCGTTCTGCCACTTCGTGCCGTCTGGCGCCTCCCCCTCGCCACACTTGCACTTCACGCTCACGACTGCTGTCTGTCCTGGTCCCACGGTGGTGGAATGACCTCCCGGTGGATGTCAGAACGGCAGAGTCTCTGACCTCCTTCAAGCGCAGACTGAAGACCCATCTCTTCAGACTACACCTTTCCCTCCCCAACTCATAATCACCGTGATTAGCCTTCGACCGTAATGGCACTTATGTATAGATATCGTTACTTGTATAGGTATTGTTGTTTTTATTGGCTGTTGTATTGTTGTCTTCTAGCTGCCAACTGTGGTATGCTAGTTTGAAAGTTGATTGTACTCTTCAAGGGTCGTGAATTTCTGTATGTTTACACTAGGACTCGGAACTGTACTGTCCTCTCAGGTCCACTTTGCACTTGTTCTTGTGTTTGATTTGCACTTTGTTGTACGTCGCTCTGGATAAGAGCGTCTGCTAAATGCCACGTAATGTAATGTAATGTAATATAAGTATTTTACTGCCCATTGTTCTGACTGATTAAAATAAGGCCATTGTGAAAATCTATACTAGTTTATTTTAAATTGACAGGTTTCATGGCAGGTTAAATGGCTTGTCAAATATTAAGTTAACCATACAGTATGTAAGAAACTGTACTGTGTAAATGTATTATTTGATTTATTTGGGCCCAAAACTATGAAAAGTAATGAATTAATTGTGTCAAATGAAGGGACAGGTGTTGATTAAATCCAGCCATGTTCGGAGTTTCTACTACGGAACCTTCCTGTTGCTGTCATGTATTAATAAGACAAATAGATCAAAAAAGACGATAGTGCTTATGTTTTAAAAAATGTATCATAATATTAATAATCCATCAGGTGGCGCCAGCAAAACAGAATTTTGCAGCTTGAAAGAAAGTGACGTAAAGTCTCAACTTCCCGTTCGACGCGAAGTTCACAGGGGGCGGAGAGGCCCCTTCAGGGAGAGCGAATCAGATTGAAGTTAAATAGAAAAGCTAAAGATGGCGACGACTAGAGGAACACAACAAAATATTGAATCCAATGCTAACTACATCAACACGGATTTCAACTTTAGAAATGTTAAGGCAATTCGCTGTGGAAATCGAGACAATTGTGACACCAAAGTCTGATGTTGTGCTGTGCTGAGGAACGTGTGGTGTTGTGTTCGACCATTTTCATTAGAAAAGCTTCGGCTTCATGTGGCTCTTTTGCTAGCTATCCAGCTAGCTAACACTGTTTTGGTACGGGTGTTGGACTGGAGGACTCGAAGAGGTACAGGTAGTTAATGTATCCGTGGGACGGATTCCACGTATGCATCCCGAAATTGTAGGAATTTAACTACTTGGCTACTTTGCATTACTGTCGGCTAGAATTGGGCGTTTTTCGTCATGTATTTTTTAACCGGCTGGCCCCGGAGGCTACTTTGCCCGCTTAGAAGTGAGGAGGACCCGTTTCACATTCAGCCAAGCTCCCAAAGATTTTACTTCGCTGTGTTGTCAGAGACACAGCTCAGCATCTGGTTCAGTCGGGTAAGTGTCAGATAAATATAATGTCTTTTTGGAAGCACGCGTAAGCGTTAACCTTGCGTATAGTTGGCTAATCGGCTAGCTGGCGCTTATGCCTGGTTCTGCACTTTGATTGCCGCGTCACAGAGTTTTAACTTCATGCTAGCTAGCTAATGTCTAGCCAGCTCCTTTGCTAACTTGCCAGCTTGGCAACGTAGCGTGGAAAAAAAAATGTCGTTTCACCCACTCTCTAAGCAAACTAGTAATAACTTACATACAGTATATCAACCACTGCTGTGGTAATATAATGTAATAATGTTATATATATTAAATTAAATTGTGTAGGTAACTAGCTAAGCTGCAAGTAAACTAGATGGCTAATAAAACGTTAGCTAATGCTGGTACTGGTTGCGCCGAATAACGCTAGTTAACGTTACCTTGCTTTTGTGTCAGGTCATTATTATGGTCAGCAATCAAGGTAATTTAGGTAACAAGCTAGCCAACAAATATACCTAAGCCACCTAAATGAATATCGGTCAATTGCCTAAATTGCTCTAGCTGTCTATCTAGCTACACACACACATCAACTATCGGTATGTCTGAAACTGGCTATCAAGCATCGCAGCTATTAGCTAGGCGTATGTCTACTATAGCAAACTTAATGTGACTTGGTTAGTTAGTGGATTTTAATTTTCTACTACACGCGTGCATTGAAAAAAAAACCAATCTTTGGCAAAAATTAGCAAATGGGTTATAAACGTCAGGACTAGAGTAGACAATGGCGTCTTGGTTGTTATTCCTCATACGATCGCTCTGTTGAGCACGGGGTAGGCACGGTAATGCATGGTGCAAATTCATCCAACCAAATACGTTATTATTATAATTTTTCTTGTAATATAACGTTACCTCCCTTCAGGTTTTGCAGTTAATAATGATGGGACATTCTTTGGGACGCTAACAAGTGCTTGGCTACCCACAAAAGGAAAGGTCAACTGTGCCTGGTGGACCTTAAGTCTGTTAAGTTCAGTTATGACTGAAACCTTTGCTAGGGATAATGTTAAAATATAAATATGAACCATAAGCTAGATGCTTTGAGTTACTTGGTATTTACTATCGCCCATTGTTTAATGAGCCATTGATAACCCCACTATTCCCACCGATCAAGCATTTAGCAGTCAGAGACACTGGGTTTAGGCCTGTGAAATTTCTCCTTGGTTTGCACAGATTTCACAGAGCTGTAGTAATTTTATAGGAATTAACCCAAGTGCAAAACGTGCAATAAGTCATTGGCTCGGTGCCGATTAACACATCATTGAATCGAGGAATGTAGAAGTTATCCAAATGATCTCTGCTCCAATCGAAGTAAATTACACACGATTTCTTCCGATCTTCAAGACGAACAACCACAGTGGTTCAGAACATCCGAATCTTTTGTGAACTCACACACAATATGAGCAGCGCCCGGCGACCCTCAAGATCTTTGTCAAAGATAAACATAAATCACCTTTTGCACCAAAATATTTATGTATAGTTATCTTTGGTTGTATCGCCCACGATGTCAAATTCTACAATCACACCATTCCACCTCTGTGAAGGACAAGTCTTGTTCAGATGATGTCTGAATGACTATATGTACAACAATGACTCTAACACACTTATTGGTAGTGTGTGGGATAAGCAGGGCATTGAATCAACAGCAACGTCAATTGCAACGCTATTGAGCCTCAAGGCAGGCTGTCTTCATCTCTTAGCTGGGTTCAGAGTCAATTGATGGAATGAAGCACTCTTTAGCCCTCTGTCTGTGACTGAAAAGCTCTGTGTAGAATGATCTTTCTGGAGAAATATCTCCTAAGAGTCATAGCCGATCTCTCCGAGTGGTGTCTTGTATTGTGCCTTCAACTGAACGTGCTCTTTTTCTTCACAATTTCCAATGCAGTGTTGCTTTGTTCTTTAAGTGATAGTCATGGTGAAATAACAAGACTAAGTTGTATTTTATTGTCCATTGCTCATACAATGCTTTTCTTCCAGTTTATTCTTTTGTATCTTCCCTGAAAATTTGTGAATACCCAGAAACCTGTTACTGAGCCCCCTGTACTACCACCTGCCAGTGAAGTATGCGTGCGAAAGCATGTGAATCTGAAATTTCACAGCCCCAGAAACCCACACTCTTTCTTACATCAGCGCCGTGTCGAGTGGTGATGGTCGGCTACCAGGGGATGCTACCCTGCTGATGTTGCGAAAGCAGTTGCGTAACGTTCCTTGTCCTGTCAGCTAGTGTTGATAGATGTTTTCAGAGGCTATTTTCAGAAGTGAGGTTTGTGAAGCGGAGTCTCCAGCGATGTGCAGTGCAAAACAAATGCCTGTACAATTGTAATGTTTGCCCAGCCGAAGTTTACATATTGAAATAAATGTTGCTAAGCTTGGAGCCTTACACATATTTGCGGGACTCCTGTAGGTTGGTCTGCTGTGCTGTTCAAAGTATTGCAATCCTGGTGGAAGGGTGGAACATACGAAACCAGGCAACCGTGCAGAAGAGAAGAGAAGAGGTGTGCACAGTGACAATGGGAGCAGTGTAGAAGGTCCTATTGACAGAAATTGAATAACATTTTTGGAATGGGGGGCACGTTTGAAGTGCTCTCTCCCCTGCACTAGACCTTTTCCCCAGAGAAATGTCCTCTCTCACCCTCCCATGGAGAAGCTCAACTTTCGTGATCTATCAAACCATTTAGAAGAAGGCTGTGTAATGTGTGTAGACGAACATGAACAACATCATAAATTAGGTGTTTTTGTTTCAGTTTCGGTAGAATGTTGGTTGTGCGTGCCATTGAAAGTAACCTACTTGTAATTTCAGTGTTGGCAATTATTTTGAATATGAATTTCTGTTTCATAGAATACTGAATTGTTTTTATACAGTACATTGTTAATTTCTGATAAAGATAGTCATACTGTATCATGATGCGTCATTGCTGCCTGAAAAGACTTTTGGTTTTTATTTCTTTGGTTTCACGGTTATTCTGAAGACAGAGTCAGGAGTAATGACTTGTATGCAGTGGTGTTTTCAGGGCCGTTTCTGTGTAGTGTTGAGTGCACATCCAGAGTGCTGTAGCTTGTGCAGTTGGACAGCTGCTGAACCTGGAACCCCTGCTCTGACACACAGGCCTCAGAAACGCACCGCTGCCTGTACGGGGTGTTGTGTGAGCCGTCTCTACAGTGCTGAGGCTGGTGATGAAGCAGCGGTGATGAAGCAGTTCCCGCTCTCCGCCTGCGGACTGCACGATATGCTTCATTACGGTGCCAGTAGCTCCCCGGTCCCGTCCTCAGGCCTGTTTTAAGGACACGCAGTGTGACAGAGCCGGTCCGCTCACAGGATCGGTCCAAGTGCATTTGAGCCAGGGAGCCTCTCTCTGTCGCCGCCTGGTTTTGCGTCTGTCACAAGGGATCTGCACTTTAAAATTAATGTGGGACAGTTTAATCAGTTGGTCCTCAAATTTGATGCTACTTTGCAGCAATATTTGTGTTCTGATATTATAATTTTATTTAAATCGTTACGCTTTGGCGATTCCTCAATTTATGTTGTGGATTCTGCGTATGTCAGGGGTCTGCATCCCTGCCCCTGGATCCCACAAGCTCTTTTTTTTTGTCTGATCCATGTAACCAGGTCAAGTGAGTTAACTAATCAACCGCTCTAATTGATTAAGTGCAGAGTAACAAAAACGACCAGCAGAGCCTGTGGCTCTCCTGGAGCAAGGTTGCAGACCCCTGGTGTAAGTACTTCTGTTGAGTAAAGGGCGTTGTTTGTTCATCGCAATAGATTAGTCAGGGCTCACATCTGCTTGGTTGGGGTAAAGGGGGACTTGCGCTGGGTGCTGGACCCATCTTTAGGGGGTGTAGGACGCGTTCCATTCCCCCATTTGGAGACGGCCTCCCCCCCTTTCAGCTTATTTACCATCTGCTGACACAGGGCCTGTAATCCCAGCTCCCGCCCCATGGACCAGGGCTCTCTGTAATCTGTGCTAGGCAGCTGCTTAGTGATGTAGCGCTCTTCCCTTTTACCCAGCCCCCGTAAACCAGTGCCGAGCCAGGCTTTTCAGCTGCAGTTGTTTGATATTCATATGGAATTATTTTTTGTAAGATTATTATGAGATTTTATAATTGGCTTGACAGCATGTGAGGGGATGGAGGACAGACTATGAGTGAATTCTCATGTTGATCAGTAAAAATGTCTGTTCTTGTGTTTTTAAACATACGGGTAGAGTGTTTGCTGCAGGGCGAATAGTCTCCTTGGTTTTAAATAGCCTCCTATAAGGTGAATGCACGGATGACTGTTTGCAAAATCTGCCTCAGGCTATTTGGATGCAACGTCTAATGCCACCGCAAAAATGTATGCTGGGGATAAGATTACATGAATAGAAAAGCATTCATTTAATTCATCTCATTAGACTCATGTTGCAGTACATATTGTCAGACTACCGTTACTGTTGGAAATGGGCCAACAGAAGCTACAGCCTTTAAATCGGTGTTCTCATACTCTGTGTCAATAACTCTACTATATGTCCGTCAGTATTGTTGTATATGCTATAGGGTTTAAATTTAACCTCCAAGCAGTCTAGATTGCAGACATTTTCTATTCTATCTAAGATGGGTTTTCAAAATGTATAGCATCTAGCCTTTATATAAAGCATTCAATGCAAGACCATGTTGCTAATAAGCGTGTGTTTTTGCACTTAATACTTCCAGGTCGAACGACTATATTATCAGTGTACTTACAGGGTACATGGTTGTCTAAGAGTGTTTGTTTCTTCACCAAAAAAGTAATAAAACTGCGAAATTGGAATTTAATTGAATGCTAGTCGCACCCGTTTCATCTGTTTTTCTGAACCGTGCGCGGAGACATTTCCATTGAAAGGAAGGCCATGGTCGTGTCTAAAGGGCAAGCAAAAGTTGGATTTATACTTTTTTTTCTAAAAAAAAAAAAAAAATGCACATCTATTCTTTTTAAAGTCCAATTTGTATAAGTAAGCAGTGCATCATCTGTAACTAGTGAAGACATAAGGACCGTGTAATCAAAACTCATCAGTGACACTGCTCTTTCACCGTTTTACAAACCCGTGTGTACAGGAATAGCCCAGCTGGCTGATTCTGTGCGTTGTAACTTCCAGTGCTGGCTGCAGCTATACTACTGTGGATGCGCACTGATTGCGCTTCCATTTGGGAGTTGCGCGCTATGATGATAAGAAAACCGCCTTTGTGTAAATTGCTATTTACGGTGAACGTGCTTACTTGTGTCTTTGCCATGTTGTCATGCCTCCTGAGGTTGGCCGTAGAGCAGACAATAGCAGAAATGATCACACACTTTTGCTGCCGTGTGGATTTTAATGCTCTTCGCGATGTTGCTGTAGAACACATCTGAGTTTTTGTTTGTTATTTAAGGAAGTGTGTCCTCTTTCCGTCTTTATCTCCCAGGGGATATGTTTCTTTCAGAGCAGGGAGAAAGGTGTGGGTCTGTGTGGGCAATGTGACAGACTGCTGTGTCCAATAAAGCTGGGGAGATTTGCACTGCTTGTGTTGTCACTGCTGTTGGCGGTGGTGGGGGGGACTCGTCCTTTGTGAACCTGAAGGGAATTGTCGACTTCTCAGTTGGGCTGAGTCATCTTGTTTGAAGAATTGAAAACGGAGTTACTCTTTGTCATGTTTTTTAGCAAGTTGGCTCTTCTTAATTCCTCAGTCGTACAGTACGGCCATGTCTGCCCTCAGGAAGTTGCGGTGCAGCTGAAGGAATTTAATGAAAGCGCATCTGGGACCTGATCCTCTAGTGATGTCATCCGCAGGTCTGTCACTGTCTGAATTTACACCCGCTAACCTCGTTGGGAGGGGTTAATGCAGCGCTGGGGCAGGGGTTCTGTTTTTTCATTTTGTCAAGACCCCCCCCCCCCCCCCCCCCCCCCCAAAAAAAAAGAAAATGGTAACGGTTAATGGTCTTCCCCAGGAAATAAAATGTTTGGGGCGTGTGGGGCTGGTGTCTGCTCTTATCACTGTGGCATTCTTTTCAGAATAGTTTTATTCTCCTCCGTTATTTATGTCTTGAGCGTCTTGCCTTCTCTTGTTTTCTTTGTTCTGTGTGAGGGGGGCCTTGGGCTGAATCCTGTTATTTGATCTTTTTTTTGAGTTTCTCTCTGTAGTTTGTTTTTTCATTTGCTGTTTCTCATGGAATACGACGGGGCTCATTGCCATATTGCAGAAGAAATTTGAATTTCCTCTGAAATCGGTTACAGACAGAAGCACACACTTGTAAAACCATACTAAACCTGGAATCTCTTTATGCACAAAGATTCTGTTTCTGTGGGAATGCCATACAAGAATCAATTTGCTGCTCATCCAGTCTGTAACCAGTCAAAAGAACAATCTCTAAAGGAGGCTCTTTGCTAGCCTATTATCTACAGAAGCGTGTGGGTAATGTTGCGTATAAGGCTGTTGACATTTATTGGAAATAAGGGGAAAAGGCATGATTTCTGAGGAGAGAAGGATTGGTAAACGTCAGTGAAATGTTCAGCGTTAAATCAACTCGATCTTACAGCGAACATTTGGTCCCACTCACAGGAATGTATGTGTTATCTGTAAGAGTTGATTAGGACTGAACATTTCACTGTGTATGATGGTGACAAACTGTTGGCCTGATTGATTTTAGTTTGAGGAGAGTGCACAGTCATCCTTCCCTTTTCCCACTTTGAAACCACTGTGCAGAAAGTGTCATGGTGGGGGGCCGGGGGGAATGCATAGGTTGAATGTTCGGCTATCCTATCGACTGTACCATCCTGCCTCCCCCAATATTCATGGGGGGTTTTTCCCCTCATTGTTTTTGATTGTTACCTCTGGAAAATTATTTTTGCTTTACTTGAAAATACAGACTGTTTGAGTCAGTTGCTAGTTACTGTAGCTCAGCTTCTTGCTAGCGAGAGCCAAAGTTAGCACCGGCCTGTAGAATGTAGTATTCTTCCGTCAGTTAAAGAACCGTGTATTTAGGCCCGCTTGTTGATGGTTAATGTGCTTAACGACGTGGATGGGAAAACAATGCAGCGTGGTGAGAATTCACAATACATCCGCTCCGCTCTTTCTCTGAAGCAAAGCAGCAAGCAGTCTGATACATATGCTCTGCAACTACACACTTGGCACATTGGGTATTGTTCCAGCCATGTACATAGTCTTCTTGTTCCTGCTGAATCAACTCTTAAGCAAAACATCTTTATCATTCGGCTGGACAAAACTTTATCTGACTGCTGACGAACACAAGCACGCATGTGCTCGTTTAAAAGTTATCCCTTAAGTGTACATCATCTTCCACAACTGATAACCTAATTCTGTGAGAGAATGTGGTTCCTCGGGACGTTTCTGTTACATGCCCCGGACTCACGTTTCTGCGTACATTTGTGTTGTAGGTGTTTAACCCCTTATGGGCGGCTGCGACCTGCACGTTACATCTCCGTTAACAGATGGATGTGACGGCAGGGTTGTATTTGATCGTAACACCATTTCTCAAGACACGTGACCGTTGAAATGCATTGCGATTCCTTGGCCTTTCTATGGGTTTTCTATAGGGTGCCTTAGTCCATAATGGGTTAAGGTGACCTACATATGGCAGTCACTTATTCAGGTTTCTGCTCCCTGGAGAATGTCCGGTTATATATCCTGCCTGACAGTAGCGCTTGTCCCCCATGCTTCCCATGAGAAATTAATTTCCCAGGCACGGCGACCGCAGTGCTGCCACAGCAAGGCTGAGAAGCTGGTCACTGTGTATGTGAAGTCCAGTGCACCGTACAGTGGTCCCGCTAACCAATCGAACACAGGATATTTCAAAATCTGTGCAATGCTCTAATATACTTGCGTTTTGATAAAAATACTTGAGTGATGTAACCCTCGTGAACCCCTAATTGTGATTAGCTAATTTAATTTCGACTGCAACACAGCAGGATCGTTAGAATAGGAGGATAGGCGCTCAGCCGGCTATGATCGACAAACGCACCTTTAGCAAATGGCGGTCACTAATGCTAACGCCACTCGCTAGCTCCGTTGTCAGTGTGCGTTTGTGACGCGTCTGATTTACTGTTCTGAGTCTGTAGTCCCTGAATGAACGGAGATGTATGAATGCTGAATTGTGAGGCTTTCTCTTCCTCGACAGGCACAAGTTTACGCATTTCTCAGGTTTGCAGAGGTCATGGCCTAGAAGAGATGACGATGGCGGATATCACTTGTATTGTGCTGAAGAAAAGAAGAGACTTTCTTTGAGTAAACTCAGACGGATCCAGGGACCTCTTGTACTGTTCCCGTCTCCGTTAGTAATGACTCATGGCTCTGAGTCGGTTGCTCCTCTGTGTGCGGTTCCACGGTACAAATGACTGGAGTGGGGCAGGTTGTCACGTCTTCTACAGACTAACGCATTCTTCCCTTGCTGAGAGCTAACTGAGAAATCTGTCTCTTAGGCCAGTGTGCTGTCAGTGGTATAGTGCTATAAGCAAAAGCCTGTCTTGCCTTGAGGCCCTTCTACATCAGTCACACAATGCAGAACGGGATAATATGGGATCGCTAAAGTGCACTGCTGTCTTGGAGAAATGGTGCGAAATGGATTTTTGCCAGCTACCGCACACAGGGTAGACGTGATATGGTGTCGTCATGAGCAATGTGAATGGGCAGCAGTGAGGGGGGTCTGCATTGTGATGCCTAAGTCCAGGTTCCGCTATTCATTTTTCATGTAGACTGAGGGACTCCTCAGAGGTGTTTGTTTGACTGGATTACGTTATAATCAAAATAATAAAAAAAAGAATCTGTTATTTATCTGATGCTTTCATCCAACGCGACTTGCAGTCGATTAGACTAAGCAGGAGACTATTTCCCCTGGAGCAATGCCGTGTTAAGGGCCTTGCTCCAGGGCCCAGCAGCTGTGCGGATCTCAACAGGCCACGCTGGGCCTTGAACCACCAACCACCAATCACTACACTACAGGTTGACCTGTTGCACCTCTTATTTCCATCGTGAAGCTCAGATCCGTCCATCCGACTGCTCGTTGTTTAACTGTTTTTAAAATATACCTTTGAAGTGCTGTATGTGAATTGTGGATTTAGTTAAACATCAAATTGAAGTGATCTACTTTTGTCATGAGATAATTGATCTTTGGCAGTGTTCCAGCTGGGCATCTGCAAGGCTTGCTGGAGTGCTTTCAGGCAGAGCTGACTACATGGTGTATTCTGCAGCGTTTAATGAGCAAACGCCCACACACGCTCACAGCCTGCGACTCTGAGGAAGTGCTGGAATATGTTCTTGTAAACATCTTACTTCTCAGCCTGCATTATGTAAAGCCAGTCTAATATAAGAACACATTGTTCTTTAAAATATAACGGCTAGCTAAGAGAGAAATACTGCCTATTAGTAAGTTTGGGGACTAAAAGCAGACCGTAAGATGGATATGAATGCTACAGTCTTTTCGGAGTAAAACGAGACCGAACTGGTTCACAGACACACAGGAGTGATTGAGAGGATGGCCCTGTGTGTTCAGCCTAGCATGTAGGCTGTGGCTTTTTTTTTTTTTTCTCAAGGGAAATCGAGTCTAACTGCAGGCTCACGTACTCTCATTCATGTGCTGTGATAACTTGAAATAGTAAGCGACCCAGCTCCTCCTGTCTGCGAGTCAACACCGAAATGAATTTGAATTTGTCTGTAACAAATGAGAGCATTTGGTGCACGGAGGCTGACGGCTGAGTTTTGCTGTGCAGGACTTCTCTCTGTCAGCCATGCAGAAATGAAGTATTTATTTGGGCTGTGGTTATTTCAAGATATTGTTACCTGCTTTATTGACAGGCGAGGTTAGAAGAGGACCGCGTCTCGTATTATTGCGTCATGGTCGTGCTGCGTTTGCCTCTTTATTAAGGCAAACGCAGACAAATAATCCCTTTGAAATCTCTTCTGTCCGTGCGATTCATATGCGATTTTATTTCCACCGTGCATATTCGACACAGGTGTTTTAGAAAGTAAAATTACCAATACAATAATGTATATGAAAGTCCCAGGCCTGCATCCTGGGTTTGGCAAATGGTCAGTTTTTACTCAGTCCACCTGTTGCTTAGCACCTTAACCCACACTCACAATGAGGTGTATCATTGAGTATTAAGTGTTTTGGTCCATTCAGTTGGTCATACCAGCACAATGCAGAAGCCAAACTAATGGCTGCAGCACAGCAGTTAAACCTGAACACTTGTGGCCAGTTCCACTTACATGGATTAAGCTTAGTCCTGGACTAAATTTTTTTTTAAAAATTTTATGGAGAATATAGTCTTGGAATGGGCTTAATCTGTGTCTGTGGATGGCCCTAGATGTTTCGGTTACTATGCGGTCAAAAATGTAAATAAATAAATAAATAAATAAATAAATAAATAAATAATAATAATAATAATAATAATAATAATAATAATAATAATAATAATAATAATAATAATAATGGCTTTATGAGCTCTTTAATGGGCATGAAAAATGTAGGAATATGTTTTATTAAACCAGTGGTCTTCAGCCCTGTTCCTGGAGATCTTCTCATTCAACAGCTGGAGATCTCATTGAGCTGCTAATTCAGGTGTGGGGAAATTAGGGTTGAAATGAAAACCTGCAGGACGGTACAGTAGATCTCCGGGAACAGGGTTGAGGACTACTCTATTAAACATATTCTGCTGGAAGTTTAACAAGATGGCTGCCAGCAGGAATAGCCTGGTTGTGTGGTGCATGCCCTTGTACTCCCCTGTGTGTGTTGCGTTGGTGTAGACTGACGCCTGGGCCTCCCTGTGACCTGCCTCACCCATCCTGTGTCCCTTCCCCCTCCTGCAGCCCAGCGTCCTGATCGTCAGCTACGTGGAGTCGGCCAAGGCGGCAGCCCAGTTCGGGGTCTACCAGCAGGCCGAGTGGAAGGAGGACGACTCCATGATCGCTGTGGTGGTGAGTAGACCGCTTGTTTCTCTCTGCGTGCCGGAGGTCCGGCAGCTCCTGGGCCATGCTGTGCTCCGGCGCAGCCGGGAGCAGTGTGTTGCGCCCTGTGCTCTGCTGGGAGGGCAGGACGGCACGGCTGGTGACAGCGCGCCTCACTCTGGATGCGTACGGGCTCAAAGGTGTGTTTCCCATTTCACGGGAAAGTTTTCCTGTGAAATGGGTGAAGCATGGTTGCATGCATCCAAGGTTATCCAGTTTACCCAGTTTATGGGGCATGTTTTTGGGATATACTTGGCTAAACCCAGGAGGAGAAACACGTCAGTCTTGTGTTCTGGGGAAATGGTTGCCCTACCTATCTGGTTACGTGGAACTCTGCTTCCCTCTGGTTTTCAGCGGACGTGGTTATGCTAGACCCTGGTTATGCTTTGCTGTCTGTCCCTCTGGATAAGAGCGTCTACCAAATGCCTGTAATGTAATGTACTGTAATGTTGCTTTGCAGGGTGCTCAAGTCTAAAGAATATGTTCTTCTGTGCGTGTGGGTGTGGGTGGGGATGGAGACGGTGGGCGTGGCCAGAGCCCAGGGGCACTCTGGGGGATTAGATGGTCATAAAGGGTTCTTACTGCCTCAGCGTTTGGGGGGCATGGAGAGGGGCGCGAGGAATGTGCAGAATTTCAGCCGTTTATGCAAGCCGTCTTTTCTCTGTTGCTGTGCTCATTTGGCCGAATATGGCCGACTGGCACAACTCCTGACTTTAAGCCTCAGCGCTGTGCGTTCGACACTGCTGGTTTAGTGCCCGCCATGCAGAAGAAGCTTATTACAGTGTGTGTACAGGGCATGTGCTGATGACCACTCCTAGGAGCACAGCCCAAGGGCTTTCTTCTATGCATTTGCTTGCGATGGCTGCGCAGAAAAACTATTTGGTTTGCGGAGATCTCTCGAAGCTGAACACCCTGTGAATAGTTCTGATATTTCGGAGGATTTCTCCAAAACAATGTTCATCTGTAACGGAACATCAACCGAAAGTAAATCTTATGTCCATACCACGCACAAAATGCATATACCAGCGATCGTATACATTTTATGTAGTGCACGTAGCGCATTGCTTTTGGACACTTTGTTATGCACTCCGGTATAAAGCGTTAGTTCTCTAGCAGCTGTGGTTTATTTTGCCGCCTTGGTGATTGTGCTGTTACTCTCCCCTGACCTTACTGTGCTGTAGAGGAAAAGCGGCAGTAGTCTCAGAACTCCGGAGGTCATATCTCTGGCGATGGAGGCACAGACCTGAACACAGCTGAAATGGCTGTGTCTGCTCAATGATGATGAACAGTGATTAAGGAATAAACCGCGCGATACCTTACACATTCCCTCAGCCCACATTCTGTGTAGAGCTTGTGTAATCAGCGTAATCAGGCAATGAAATGTCCCTGCTGCTAAGAAACTGAATAAATACCGGGGAAGCAGCGGTCTTTATTAATGTGATCTTTTACAGACTAATGAAGTACCTGTGTGAAGGCCGGTACATTTTAATGACAGTTTAATGTGTGCAGAATACTGAACATGTGTGGTGTGCTCTCCATAAGAGAATATTAGAAAAGGGAATGAACAGAGATATCATATACAAAATGGCACTATGGATGAATAACGGTAGTTAAGGATATAGCTTGGTTCTGGTGGACTGGCAGAGTTAGACTTATTTTTTAGACTTTTCTTCACATTTCTTCCCCATTCTGACATTTGGTCTGAAAAACGGCTGAACCTCTTGACCATGTCTGCATGCTTTTATGCATATAGTTGCAGCCACATGATTGGATGATTAAATATTTGTATTATCAAGCTGGTGTACAGGTCTACATAATAAAGTGCTCGCTGAGTCTATATGCGGTAGTTTAGACTGTCTCTGGCAGTCTGGAAGAATGAAATTGAACTTGAACAGACTTGCAGTATTTGGCTTTTTTGCATGGTGTAGCCTATTTTCCATAAAATAAAGGAAAGGAAAGTGGGTCTTGGCTTATTCCTGCAAATAAGCACTGCTGTGTGACCTTTACAGTTATTGTGGCCAGAGTGGCCCCTTGCAGCAAAAACAGCAACAACATGTACTGTTGATAATTATAGTACATTGAAACTGTAATACGTTACATTTGGTGAAATTGTACGCACAGTTTAGCTCAGGTCAGCGTGTAATGTTTTATTTCTGGCTGTAATTCCTGTAATACACTTCAGTGCGGCACTCTCAACAGCTACTGTAGCATTGGCTCAACAGATTTCTCACCCCTCCCTTCAGACTGTAAATCTAATCCCAGACGTTGTAAAACTACAAAAATGCCAGCCCGCTTAAGTCTGTGGTGCCTGTCTTGTAACTTCCACATTTTCAAAAACAGAAAAAAAGCAAAGCCATATCCTGTCATAATGATTGATTCTGTAGTTCAGAGTATGAGATATTATTTTATCGCTGAGGGAATATGATACTATTTAGTTTTTGCCAGCTGTCTGAATCACCCCTCGCCTCTGAATTGCATATTGCTGCACAGCTCCCTGCTTGGACTGTGTGTTTAGCAGCTAATTTAACTCCCCCTGGCTGTAGCGTGCCCCTGCCGTTTCATCGCTAGCTGCGTGAGGTCCCTCATTACACTTCTGTAACCGTTCATTCCGTCTCAGCTCTTCGAGCCGGCTGGCCTGCGGAGAATGGGCTCCCCCGTCTATAGCTGGGTTCCTCCAGAGACTTGTTCCCACCGGGAGTCTTTTCTTACCACTGTGTGATATATATTTTTTCTTTTTTCTTTTCTCTTCCCCCCCCCCCCCCCCCCCTACTGGGCTTTAAAAAAAATTTTTACACCTTAGTTTTACCTTAGTTGGGGACTCAGCCCTGGCTTTGTGCCCAGTTCCAATGTAAAGTGTCTTTGTGACACGTCTCTGTAAAAAGCGCTATGCAAATAACGTTCGAATGGAATTGAATGTGTTATTTGCTCGCCGGAATGCCTTTGTTGGCTGACACTGAGCTCACAGAGCTGCAGGCTGTGGATCAGAACGGCAGTGATGTATGGTAATCGATGCTGTAATGGAGGGCCTCACCTGAGACTACTACAGCAGTTTCTGTGCTGTGAGTGTTTTCACTATCTGTGCTGCTCTGTCTGGTTGTGGAATAGCCTGCTTCTGCATTCAGCTGGGAGGCAGAGTAATGATGGTTAGCGAATGCTGCTTGTAGCTCCAAGGTCGTAGGTTCAGCTCCCAGGTTGGGCATGCCTTGGGCAAGGTACTTAAAGGGGAATTTTCTTCAGTTGGTATCCACACATACGCATGGATTACATGTGAAAAGAATGTTTACTCCGAGTCATTGGCTAAATGTTTTAAATCTAAAGTGTATTTCCTCTGCTGGTCTAATACCTCTTTGACCTTATTAATTCTACGCTGGAGGTCTCATTGAGTACAGGTTCCATGAACTGGGCTTGCTGACATCTCCGTAGGTTGTGTTTCAGTGACACAGGCTTGGTTTGTGTGTGTTATGCCAGGCCAGTGTGGGACGTGGTTCGGCCCTAGCATGCTACTCTGAAGCCTGGGACAGAGACTGAGCTTAAGCTACAGTAATATAACAGCAGCTCAGCTGGAGCTAGTGCCCTGTTTATTTCTGCAACATTCGAGAAAAAAACGTAGGCTACTCAAATACTGAACTCTTATTAATGCTTATTAACGGGCAGCAGAATTAATCGGCTTAACAACTTGGGAGTGAAAGTGGTGGAAGCCTGCTGTTGCTGGAATGCGATGGCATCCGGAGTGCCTGGACCAGAATGCAATCTTGCAGCATGTTGATGTTGTGCAGTGAATCATAGCTTGCTGTGCCATAACCCTAGTGGGTTGAATTAAGGTCCCTTGGAGTGTCCACCCTCTGGTACTTGCTAAAAATAAGCTGTACTGCATACGCAAGTCTTACTCTTTGCCTGCTCAAGTCTTACTCTTTGCTTGCTCTAGTCTTACTCTTTGCTTGCTCAAGTCTTACTCTTTGCTTGCTCAAGTCTTACTCTTTGCCTGCTCAAGTCTTACTCTTTGCCTGCTCAAGTCTTACTCTTTGCTTGCTCAAGTCTTACTCTTTGCCTGCTCAAGTCTTACTCTTTGCCTACTCAAGTCTTACACTTTGCCTACTCAAGTCTTACTCTTTGCCTCCTCAAGTCTTACTCTTAATAGTGTCCATAGAAACTGGTCCTGGCAGAGATTGCAGTGTGGCAGTGACTTGGCCGTCCCATGGTCGCATAAAAATGCCAGAGAGATTGTATTCCATGTGTATCAAACGGGCCGGAGCCACATCCCACGTGGAACACTAAAGCCTCGAATCCTCTGCTGAAGGCCGGTTTTGGTGGTTTGTTTTAAGAGCTTGTGGACAGAAACATTTTATTTTATTACCAACACAGCAGTGACTCATGAGCCATAATGGTCTAGCCTAAATTGAGGGGGAAGGAAAAGAGAAGGTTTGTTTTTAAAAAAAAAAACACTATTTTGGGACGTGGTTAATATGATCATTTCGATCAGCGCTACAGTGTACATCAGCACCAGGTAGGATTGTATTTGTAAGTGCAGATGCTATTACATGTTCAGTGAAATTCAGAAAGAATGATTCTTATAGGGATGGTTTAAACTTATCGTCCAATCTGCTTTGAGCTCGTGTGTATGGTAGAAAGGTCTGGATCTACAGTGCTTGCTCTGAATCCGTACCAGATATGTAGTCAGCCCCTGGGCAATTCAAATATGATCATTTATGTTGGCAAGATTCAGAACCTGTGTGAAGAACACATTCAGCTCCAGTGAGGCCCTTACACTGCGACTGTCCACGGGCCATCTATCATTCACACACTGACTTTTTAATGGCAAAATAAACATCCCCGCCTGGCAACACTCACTATTAAGAGCGAAATCTAAATCTGGCATACGCGATTCGGGCTCGCTTTTATGTTTCGTCATTTCGTCCCTGCATCTCTTCGCTGTTGCCGCGGTTGCTTCGCGATGGCTTTTCCAGCGAGTATAACTGTGTTTGACTTGGCGTAAGGGAGGAGTGGGGATCGCTTCCTGTGGAAGCCCAGCGCTCGGAGTCAGATAAGGTCAGCCTGGGCCTTCACCAGGGAATGCCTCAAAAATGTGTCCAGTCAATAACTGTGACCTCCTGCACTGTATCATTGATGGCTTAAACTCTGCTGGAGAGAGCTGGAGTGATTAATCCTCAGAGCTGAGAGATGTGCCGTATAACTCACTGCAGCCGAAGCAGACTCGTGCTCGTGCGCCTCCATGTTGGCTCCTGGCACTTCATTTATCAGTCACATATTTATCTGATGAAGACAAGTCTATGCTCTCAGGAGAGCTTTGAATGGATAGGCCATCACAATGCAGTAATGTTTTAAATCATTTTGCTGGCAGTAGCCCTGCACGAAACAAAAGCTACGGGCACGCATGGAAGTCGAAGAACGTTGCCATATTCACGTTTCTGGCAACAGGCAAGGAGCTCCCAAACATTTTCCTGATGTGACCCCAAAAGAAAGTTCACAAACTAATGTGCGTAACGCCACCCTTTCGCCATGACTATACTGGAAATATACCACCCTCTCCTGCTTCACTGCTTTATTATAGTTGGGTTGTTGTAATGTTGAACATGTAGTGGCTTTCGTTCACATATTTTTAAGAGACAAAAATAGCATTTTATCTTAAAGATTTTCACCCCATCCTGAAATCGTGCGACCCAACATGGGATTCCGACCCACAGTTTTGGAACCCCTGCTTTAGTCCATCAGTCCAATTGTTTATGTCCTCCTACAATGCTATGCTAAACTATTCTTTAAATATGAATGTTAATAGGCAAATCTGGGTGGTATGCCTAGCCTGGAGGTATTGCTAGATTTCACTAGCAACGAGAGAGCGCTGAGCGTGACCAGATCAGCCCTCTCATTAGGCTGTGATGGACAGGGCAGCTTCAGGCCGTGTATTTAGCACTGGGATTCCTCTCTCAGTTGTTACTCCAAACTACTGTGTGAGGAAGTGTGGAAGAGTGGCAGAATGATGCTGTGAATAACCCTAGCTGCCTGCTTTCGGTGTGTGAGCATTCACACCAAACCCTTCTCTTCTACCGTTGTGGTTTTGTTTCATGGGTCATTAAAATGGGAGTTAGGAAATCACTGAAATATTTATACTGTGGGCCTGTTGGACTGTATTCCTCTGTAATCCTCAATTATTTACCCTGGAGATATCTCATTCTTTCAGTTTTTTAGACGATCATTTTGAGGATGCTGTGTTGTATTATCATGATTTTTTTTCAGGCTGTTTCCTTTGCATTTTGAGAAGTGAAAATAATCTCAGAAGAGATTTTTTTAGGAAGCAAGGTTGTTCTTTTACTGTACTGCAGTGGTAACATGTTTTCCACTGTACTGATATGAAGGAAAGTCTGACTTCTGTTGAATCTGACCTTTTATACGAAGCTAAATAATTAGACGTGCTGAGTTTGATAAAATATACTCATCTTGTAAGCATAATCAACTCATCTAGTGCACAGTCAGTTTAGCAGATTTCATTGTTAAATCATTGTGCTGTTTCCTTCTGTATTTAATTAAGCTCCTGAATCATGTCACCAGGTTACCGGTCTTCTTAAAATTCTCTATTGTATAAAGCAGTGGCCACCAACCATGTTCCTGTAGATCTACCGTCAAAAGGGCAACTCATTCTACAGCTTCAGATCTCACTGAGCTGCTAATTAGTAGATTGTGTGCCAAATTAGGGTTGGAGTGAAAACCTTCAGGACAGTAGATCTCCAGGAACAGGGTTGGTGGCCCCTGACAGTAAGGAAACAAATACCTCATGGGCTAAACAAACTTTGCAAAATATCCCCAAAATGTTAAAACTGGAACACAAGCACGTGATTTAAGTGAGGTTGCTGAAAAGGTTGAAGTTTGGGAAAGGTTTGACACCATTAAGGCTGGAACAGAGAAAATTGTTTTTAGCGTTGACGTGGACTGGTTGATCTTCTGCACCAGTCGTGTTGGGGCCTGGTCTTGTGATTACAGATAGCGATCCGTCTCCCAGTGCTGTTCAACTACACTCAGCCAGCCAGAAACCACAGCTGTGGAGACAGCGAGTTTGGGCTTGTCTCAGGTACAAGGTGCAGCTCAGAGTGACTCATCCCCCTCACCCACACCTCTACATGGACAGGCAAACGACAACATCATGTGCTGCCTTCTCATTTCTTCCCTAATCTGTGCTTTTTAGACTTTCAGTGTGGAAGTGTTCACAAGTACGCCTCTATTTATAGTTGCACTTGTCCTTAGAGTACAACATTACTGTTTATGGTCGCTTTATCAATACAATGTAGCACACTGCATGCCTAACGAGACAGAATGCAGTAAATATGCCTCCTAATGTAACCCATGGTACTGCTCTATTGCATCACCTCTAAATTCAAATCAGTGGTCGCTGGCTGGTTTTGCATTACTAATACTCACCAGCTGGGTGCTACTGTCTTAAGTGCCGTGATAATGGCGGTTTATCCATTTGAACATGCCGTTTGTATGCCTGAAGATAGGTTTCCCACAATGCAACAGACAGAGCTGCTTTGTTGCATCATGGCCCCTTGAAGGGAAGGGTTGAATCATATTGTGTACTGACGAGGGAAAGGGCAAACAAATATTTATTTTTATTTTGTAATTACAACTCCGGTATTTTTCTTTTATAAAGGACAAATGATTAATCTTATTGTAGGGATGTTCTGCTGTGCAGATGTGCAGTTAGGACTAGCAAAAAATAAGACATGCCTTTGATGAACTGCCTGTTATCTCATAACATAGCTCTAAAAGAGAATAGTCAAAATAATGAAGCATTTGTAGAGCTGGCAGGCTGGTTCTTTACAGGTGCTGGGTGACCAGACTAGCCTGTAATCTCTCCACACATTACTGAACTCTGTGCGTTTACTGTCCACACATTACTGAACTCTGTGCGTTTACTCTCCACACATTACTGAGCTCTGTGTGTTTACTCTCCACACATTACTGAACTCTGTGTGTTTACTCTCCACACATTACTGAACTCTGTGTGTTTGTCTCTCCACACATTACTGAGCTCTGTGTGTGTACTCTCCACACATTACTGAACTCTGTGTGTTTGTCTCTCCACACATTACTGAGCTCTGTGTGTGTACTCTCCACACATTACTGAACTCTGTGCGTTTGTTTCTCCACACATTACTGAGCTCTGTGTGTTTACTCTCCACACATTACTGAACTCTGTGTGTGTACTCTCCACACATTACTGAACTCTGTGCGTTTGTTTCTCCACACATTACTGAGCTCTGTGTTTACTCTCCACACATTACTGAACTCTGTGTGTTTACTCTCCACACATTACTGAGCTCTGTGTGTTTACTCTCCACACATTACTGAACTCTGTTTGTTTACTCTCCACACATTACTGAACTCTGTGCGTTTGTTTCTCCACACATTACTGAGCTCTGTGTGTTTACTCTCCACACATCACTGAACTCTGTGTGTTTACTCTCCACACATTACTGAACTCTGTGCGTTTGTCTCTCCACACATGACTGAACTCCCAGGCCTCTCATCGCTTGTGTTGTTGCGCTTCTACAGGAAATCAAAGCGTTGTTTGTTTTCCAACGCAGCCCTCGGCGTGATTGTGAGCCGGTGTTACAGTACGGCCGGTGGGCCCTGTTACTCCCTGCACTGACACACTGCTGTTTGCTTTCCTATCACTGTTGAACGCTTGTGGAAATCTCACAAGGCCTAGGATTTAAATGTAATCTGGAATTATACTGCTTGCTCTAGATTTGAATGTCAGCCAGACGTACTCTTTGATATGTTAATGACGGACTAATGTGACTGGCATAGATTTATAGCTTTCCATGCCGCCTAAGCTAGTTAAACACACAGTAAGTGGATTTTATATTGAGATTTATCTCCTGCATTGAGCTGTATTTCCTCTGGGCTCCAGTGTGTTGGGGCATAGTATTACTGCCGCCGTGGCCCAACAATGAGAGCCCTGAACTGGAAGGAAAGGGGGACCCCTGCAAAGCCGGGAATGGCATTGTCTGTCCTGTTCGGGCCGCCGCAGTGAGGGCCTAAATCAGCGCTGCTCAACTCCACGCAGCGCCCCTACCGTGCTCTACACCCACCTGATTTCCATAATTATTTGATATTCTTGATTAAATCATTTAATAATTAGAGATAAGGAGCGGATTAGTGAGATCAGGTTGTGTAGCGCACGGTAGGAGCAAAAACCTGCAGGCTGTGCGGCCTGTGACCTTTCACCACTGAGCTGGCCTGGTGAAAACATGTCATATCCAGACTTTCTTGTCCCAGCTGGTTCCAGTTGTTCCTTGGTTTTGAGACCGATATATTCTATTGTAATTGGTGATGATAAAGTGTGTCACCCCAGCTAGGTGTTGCTCATGAATGCTCTTACAGTTCTCAAACCCGCTGAATTTACCTAACTCTCCGCACTGCTTAGGGCTACTGCGGTTTAGCGAGCCGCCCAAGCATGAAGTCGGAATGTGCCGTCTTATGCGCTTTTCAGGTGGAAAGAAATTTGAATATTTGCTTCAGAATCGTTAAAACACTTTGCTTTTAGCACTTTCCTTCATCACTTGAAATTTAAGTTTGTGCTTTTGAACTGATTTGTACATAATGAGCAGACTATCAAAAGAGAGTAGGCTATATATGGGTGGCTGGAGAACATTGTGTAACGCTGTGGACCAGTAGCGGTCCCTGTAATTGCGGAGAGCGGTAATTGCCCCACGGGCCAAGGAGCGCAAGGAAAGAAAATCCACATAATTTCTCCAACAGCAACCATGTTTCAGCACGAGCAATTGCCTTTTGGTCCGGGCTAACTGAAATTCATGGCTGTACCTATATTCTAAAAAAAAAATGACTATCCACAATCCAAATAGCCAAACTATCCTTTTGAAATGAATTCATGGGTGTCCTGGAAGAAGTATGCCTCTGGGACATGGATCACTCGCGGCCTGGTTGGTTTCACACATCAGGTGAAGCTCGAGCGTTTTTATCGAGCGTTGCTGTGCATGTGCTGTGTGTAAATGAAAACTCCGTTCTCCATCCGGGGGATCCAGCCGTGTTGTGTTCGGGTGGCGTTACAGTCCCCCCCCGCGGTCCCTCCTGTTGTGAATATATCTTTGAGCCTATCCTCAGGTAAACCACCGTGCGGTTGTGTGCCGCTCAGCTTGAGTTCAGGGAAGATGTGACCTCCTTACCTTCCCCTCTCACTGTGGTGTTCACTCTGGATGACGAGTCCAGACAGGAAACGTGCCCGTGCGCTTCGGGACTTCAGACAGTCAGGTGTTCAGGAAGTAGTGTTCACCCCGCCCAACGCAAAGGATGCTGTGTCCAGGGGCCCGGTGTCAGTGGTAAAGAATTTGACAAAATACATTCCTCTCTCCATTGTACTCCCATGGGAATGTTCGGCTGTGGCAGATGAATGCGGGAGAGAGGAGCCTGGAGGAATAGGGGAATGCTCGTGCCCTGTCCCGGGGTCCCCTGGGGACACGCTGGTGTTTTTGCGCTAAGGCGGGGAGCAGGTAGGTTTAGCTAATGGGCTAAACCTGCTCGGAGTGCAGCCATGAAATACCTGCTAATCACCAGCCTCTCTCCTGTTCCCTGTGCTTCGTTACAGTCTTAATGCATGCCGCTCATTATTAGCATATAAAATCTCAATCCCAGGCCAGTAAATGTGCAGGCTGGTTGTGTAATGCGGCATTCTGATTGTCCCCGCAGGGACTGGCCTTTCTGCTGTCGCTGGCAGCGCAGTTTGGATGATTACTCTTCATAGAAAAGCCCTTCTTCCCCATGGTCTGAAAAAACTGCAAGTGAAAATCTCTCTTACAAGTAGCGGTGAGCCTGGGTAGCGCAATTGCTCCTGCCTGTGTGGGTAAAGGCTGTCATGTTAATTTCCCCTGTAGGCTGTGAAAAGATCTGAGGAAAGTGGCTTCCATGTTCTGGTGGAGTGATATATAATCATGGCTTTCTTTTGTACCTTTAGAATGGGGGGAACGCTATGATTTAGGGTACGTGTGTGTCTTTTGTTATTTTGTGGGCGTGCATTTGCACAACCCCTCCTAGGCTGTTTAATGCTACATTTTGGGGTCTATGGCATCGGCTGTTTATTTACAGCATATGGGGCCTAGGTCAACCGATTCACACATTTCCACACAAAGGCTGAGGCTTTCTTGCCTGTTCCTTCTTTGTTATTAAGGCCTCCCAGCCACACAAGATGGAGAAGCCTGTGTTTTCCCTCTGCCGTCTTTTCACGGTCCCTCGTACTCAGTAAATCCTCTTATTTGGATGAGGGCTTACGTGCTCATTGGGCGTGTATTTGGAGTTGTCAGCCCAGGGCCACAATTAGTGTTTATTCTTGCATGCGTACGTGGAGTGTTCACGTGAATGTGTCACCAAATTGCATACAGTAGCTATAACCTGGTATTCAGAATATGAATTATATTTGTTATGCAAAAACCGGATCTTCCAGGATAATCATCTATATTTGCCTGGGCTCTTTGTGAAGCTGCTTTGTGACAATCTTGTATTGTTCAAATATAATTGAATTGAATGTGGAAGTGGCAGGGTGTCATTATAGACAGTAAAAGCCTTCAGAAAGTAAATGTAGCCTAATGTATAACAGGTCGTAGTATTCGGTAGAGCAAGAACTTGTAGTGTAGGGTCTCGTAGCAGGTGGCCTCATTGCCATCCCTGGCCTGTACCACAAGTTTCCTGAGGCAAATGTATTTATAATTGTTTGTCGATTTTGGTGCATGTAATTTGGTGTGAAATCTTCAGTGATCACCCACGCCCAAAATAGTTCTCATTTCTATAGCAATTTCTTATTGCTTTTGTTTCCTTTTGTATTCGTTTTTGCCCCTGAGGGTAAACTCATTCAACACCAAAGAAATATGCTTGCTGTGTAAATTCTCAAGTTTAATATTTAGTCTTCACCTCTCAGATGCTTGGTAAGCAATCAGAACTGAATACTAAATTACATTTCATGATGTCCGCTCAGCACAAATAAACTACTTCTGTCTGTGAATACATTGGGGTTAGGCACGCATACAAAAATAAGGAATAAAATGGCGTGAAATTTTTGATGTGATTTTTTTCAGGTGTCCATTGTTGCAGACTATTGCAATACATCGCCCTGGCATCAGTGACGATATAGCTTTTAAGTTTCTCTTTAATAACACGTTGAAACGCTCACGATATATTTTTAGGTGCTAGGCCCAAACCGCCATGATAAACACGACCTGAAATAGCATTTCGTCGCTGCTCAGTTTTGGACTCCTGGCAGCAGAGTGGGTCAGAGTTTAGCGCTTCTCTCGCTGTCATCTGGAAAAGCCATACCCAGAGTGCTGGGAGGCGTCTGCAGCTCAAAGTGCTGAAACTGTGCTTCCTGTTTCATCGCTCAGGAATTCCTCTGTTTGTTTCACCAAGGATGGCAACCTTTGACCCCTGCCGGCCCGGAGGGAGAAGGAAGAGAGAGGGGTGGGGAGGGGAGACTGGTGAACTTGAAAGGGGGCTTTATGTTCGGCTGCTGTAAGTAGTGGCTCTGCAGGGCGTATGCCAAGTATTCAGTACTTTCAGCATCCTTTATAACTGAATGGAGACTAGGTTTCAAAGTAAACTTCCTTTATATTTCTTTTTGGGAGCCAACAAAATGAATTTGCTGCTTGTTGGCTGTGATAACGTTTTTCATAAGGGACTTCGGAAAACCGTACAATGCTTTAGAACTCGCTTCAGATGACTGAAATGAAAATTGTTTTGAATCTTCAAAAGTCTGGCATTTTTGTCATGCATTGCGTAATCTTCTTGAAATTCAGGAGGAAATAATTTTCCCTTTTTAAAATCTTTGTGGAAGGTTCAGTGGCTCACAGAAAAGGACACATTACAGCTCATTTGTAATTCAGCGGAATTTTAGCTTCATTTTATGTCCCCTGAATGGTGTTGTGTTTTCGAGTTCTCCCGTCGTAAGGGTTTAGAGGCTCTTGTCCAGCTAATGATGAACGCTCATGCAAATGATACCCGTTCATCCCGTGCATTGATTTACAGTTCATAGTTCAAGTTGAAGGTGAAAGGTCACCACCACGGGTCGTTCCTGACCGGTGCGGTTTCCACTCCATGCTTTAGTGAGGCTTGGCCATCCGTTCCCAGAACACTGTTGAATGGGCGGGTTCAAAGCCACGGCTTTACGATGCTTGATTTAACTGTCCTTTATCTTCAATTCTCCATTTGTGTGTGGAAATCTAGTAGGGACTTTCCCCTTCAATCCACAAAAAGTCATTCGGTGTATTATATCATTGCATCTCTTTCCGTCCTGTCACACCTGGAGTGTACCACAGCCAGTTTCCCCAGGAATGTTGGCCAGCGATAGCGGGTGTGTTTATCCTGTGAAAGGTACCATGGCCGGAAGGTTTTTTTTTGCCAGTTCCTGTACCCCCCAGTGTTTAAGGAATGTCTGCACTGGATTGGCATCATTTGCTGCAATCTTTACTTGATCTTTAGTCTCCTCGAAACTGCATTGGCAAATACAAACCCTTCGAGAGGGGCGGAGATGGGAGATGGGCTTGAGAACTTAATCTGGCTTATTTACTTTCAGAAATACAGTCTATATTGGTATACTGTAGTTATACATGCAAAACAATAAAGTCGAAAATGGTGAGATCTGGTCTTTCAGAGAGTGTGACGCGGGACTTCAGTGGCCCCTTTGAGCTCGTCACTGGAGAGAGGCAGAGAAATCCCTGCCAATCCCAGAGAACTCCTTGATTGTGTCTGCCATGTTAACACTTCACGTATGAAATCGAATCAGTCAGAGCAAAGCTGGCTGTTTCTACCCTCTTCCCACCCCCGCTTGTTATTTTTATTGTTTGGACACGCTCGGCTAATCTGTTATGTGGAGTATTTCTGTGTGAAATTGCAATAACTGCCTGATGTGCACTCTGACTGCCCTTCACTGCCCACCCTGTCACACAGTAACTCGACTGCATGTAGCCAGTTGAAGAAATTGTATTGCCTCTTTAAAATTTGGTGCTGCCTCTACAATATGGGGCAATTTTGTTGACTGGTGCACTTAAGCACAGCCATGTTATACTCACATTTTAGGAACCAACTTTGGCACCACATTGCTTATACACACAGTAAACATTTTTATTTCTTAAAAATTAAGTTGTTTGTGCAATGCTGAAAACTTTCAAACAAACAAAGTCAAACTCTGAATGTCGTGATGGTGAAAATCTGTCCGATCAGGCTTGGTCCTGCAGCCGATTCAAGGTGGTCTTTTACGTCCAGTAATAGTAGTTGACTGTTGCAACTTGAGGGTAAAGTACATAGAACAGTTTAGTATGAAACATGAACCAAAGTCACTTACCTTTTTTTACCTTTAAAATTAAGGAAACAATTGATGGTGGTATGATTGAAATCTGTCCAAATTGTTACAGTTGAATGTTTAAACGTTTTTGTTTTTTTTGGTTTGTTTTTTTTGGGTTTTTTTAACCTTCAAATTTAATTTAGAAATTGAGGGAGATTGTATGTTAAATACACTTTCAGTTTCTGTTTGAAAAGTGGCGGCTCCTTTACAGACAGAAGTCAGTCACAGCAGCAAGCCTTCCCCTGCCTTTTGTCCCAGTTTAGTTTTTTCATAGCCTTTGGCTTTGTCGTATCTGATGGCCTACGTCAGGTCTTTTGTCTTCAAGTGGGTGACTTCCGCACATTGAGTTGGCCTTCAGTCCTCCCTGATGGTTATCAGGAGTGCTGCTGTTTGTCTGTTTGGTTTGTCGGTATGCCTTGTGCTAAAGTGGAACGTAGTTTGATATGCCTGTTCTGAAATTAGGTAATATCAGCAATGGCATTTTTCACAAATGTGATTAATATATTTTTCCATGTAATCAGTTGAAAACACAGATTATCTCACTGTCCCAATGGGCCATGAGGTCAGTTGTTGGTTTCTGTAGTCCAGGTCCAATTCCTGAAGGTGAAACTCCAGATTATAATTTATAAAACAATAAAGTGCAAATATAATTATTTACATTCTTGGCATGTTAGGTAGACAACAATGATTGCATTTGTTCTATACATTTTATAGAACAAATATAGTTTGCATCCCAAAGGTACAAACCACATCTGTTAGTCCAGAGTTAATGATACTTTTACTTTTTCGCAAATGTTCTGAGCAAACAATTTCTCTCTTACCTTTACTGCCATCACTTCAAGCAAAATTTGAACGGGCTACAATCAGTCAATTTACTTGTTCAGCCTTCATCAAGCAAACTGTGCTCCTTCCGGAACAGTCTAAATCTAGGAGTGGAACTGTGGCGATACACCTCTTGAAGAATGTAAGAGATATGTTTCACATTTTGACATTTTTGTCATTTGGCAGACGCTTTTAATCCAAAGCGATTCACAAGTGCGTAGGTTCTTCCACAAGTTAAAAGCATCAAAAGCATCATATGTAGACTTCAAGAGAAATCATCTGCCAGGACGGTATTATTTCTATTCATTCACTTCATTCTTCAAAACTTTTTTTTCTTTATTAAATGAGTCCAGCTGCAGCACAAAGAAATAAGGACTTCCACTAGAGCACAGCTAATTCTCTGACCCCAGCCTCTCACGAATCTCATTGTCTGGACGGGGAAAATTTCAATGGGCACACTTGTGCGACTAGTCCTGGTGTTGTGGTCATCTTATCTCCAGTTTTACTGGCCCTAGGCCATGCTTATTGTTGAACCCAGGAACATACCTCATTTATCAGCTACTGTAATCCGCTAGCAAACTGCGGTGGCGCTTTCACACTAATAAATAGAACTTGGCGTGAGTCCAGGTCACGGTCAGAGATAAACATGGTTCTGCTAGTGCAAGATCATTGGCCAAATGTAGTTTGGAGGTTTATAAACGGTTTATCTTAGCAAAAGTCACAATCTTGTTCTGTCACAGAATGTTCTCTGACTCGTTAATCGCTCCTGCTGATCATAAAATCGTTGTTGAGAAAAACCAGTAGGGAAGTCTGATTGAAAATATCTGGTCGCTACTGGATTCCAACCCGTATCTAGCCCCAGTGGCTGTGGAGATGCCACTGGAATGCTATCCTGGATGAAAAAACAGCTGACGCTGTGTTTTGTCCAAGCTGTGTGAAGTTTACTTTCATATCCAAGATATACAGTGAGAAATCTCACAACCGGCTTTCCCTGCCTCCCTGTCCTCTCTGGAGCACACAATGCTGTTTAAGGTCTTTAGCACCCCCCCCCCCCCCCTTCCCCTCTCATAAGCTGCTGTCTCGCATTTTCCCACTGCCTGCTGGAAATAGCCCTGCGTGGCTTGAAAGGGGAGCCACTGGGAAAGGGTGGAAAAGTAAATTTAAGGGGAGAGAACCAGTTCATCCAGACACAGCTGCTCACCAGATGTTTGGCCTGAGATGCTAATGTTATGAACTGTGATCCCAAAAAGTCCACGGCTGGAATATGTCTGTGTGTGTGTATACATATACATATACATGTATATTATGATACATATTATTATTATTATTATTAATTTTTTACTTGGGTTGGTGTGTTAAAAAAAAAAATGGGTGGGTCTTTGCAAAGGAATTCAATAAATGGCAGTTTTTTTGTTTAGTTTTTTTAATTACACAGGCTAATATTGCCTGTTGCATGCTCCTATTATTTTTTACATAGAACTCTTCCTTGTTGGAACTGGTTCCATGTTGTGGTTTCCATTTTTGTTTTAATTTCTGTGTTAATTGGTTGCTGAGAAGATCATTTCTTAACAATTGAAGATTAGCCTTGGGGCCTCTTTGAAAAGGCTCTCAGGAAGCCTGGAGCAAAATATCTTTCTTTGCCATTTGTTTTTTATTCACCAAAATAAATATGAATTCTCCTTTTTCTTAGCAATCAGAATGAGTAATTAGCAGGGCAGAGGTAGGTGTAGAGGCCATGTTCTCATGCCGCTTTGCCTTTGCCAAGTACAGTATTTAAAAGGTGTCTGTGATTTCAGCATGGAAGCGTCTGTGGAGAAGTGGGCTCAGGTGCTTACATAAGCTGCTCTGCTTTTCTGTGAACGTAAGGACTGTGATGGAAGCAGCTAAGCACAGATCTGCCTGTTACTCTGGGTCTGCAAGCCCTAAAAACCACAGCTGGGTGGGCCAATATTTCTCCCAAAATAACTCTGCTACGCAATCTAGCAGGTGCTGCAAGTCCTTGGGGTTTGTCATTCCTGAGGATACAACTTAAGCTTCCTCATCCCCCTGTCTGTACAAGCTTCCTGCTGTATTAAATATGCCCTGTCCCTGCTGACTGACACTGACCAGGCTTGCGATGGGCCAGTTCATTTCTCATACCACCTGTCCAGACCAATACTGATCTTCATGCAGTATTCCCTGCTCAGATTTTCATTTTCGATTCATTTCGTTTTATTGTCATGTCGTACTTCAAAGCTCCTTTCTCCACTTTTTTTCTGGTGAAGCAATAAAAAAAGATAGTATTTAATGTTACGCAACAGTGTCCCCAAGTGAAAACAAGGTTGTTTAGACTCTTGCCCCTTTGAAGAAGTGATAATCAATTGCAGACTGAAGGTACATGTTATTACTGAGAATTGTTTTAGCAATTTCTCATTATTCTAAGCACCCCCCGCCCCCCTCAGTGACATGCCACTCAACATGCTTTTGTTTTCGCTTTCATGAAGGCACAAGTTAATTACCTATCCTGTATCTCTACTTCGCTTCTCTAGTATACGTTGTACATGTTCCTTAGTAGAATTACCAACTGAAACATTTCCTTTCACACACTTTGATCAGTACTGCTGCTTTGAAATGAACAGAGTCCTTTGAAGGGCACTTTCCTTTGAAACCGCAGTGACACTGTAATCTCTTCTTTCCTCCTTGGTTCTGTGTCGTATTGTAACCTGCATCGCTCCTCTGTCTAGCCCCGCTGACGTGAAGACCTGAGAGGATGCCGTTTCCTCACCACAAATTAACACTGTAGCGTAATTTAGAGTGGATATTTTACATCCCCCTGCCTTTTTCATGGGCCCTCCTGGGGAGTCGGCAAAGTGCAATTTACACTTACTGACTGGCTCCATGGCTTTATAGTTGAGCGGTAGACAAAGGCCATTGTAATTACTACTCATAAAAGTCTCTCAACTGTTTGTATTGTCAGATATAACACCAGGTCATTGTTAGTTAAGTCCAATTACTGTTCCTTATCTCTCACTGAAGTCTTAGTCCCGAAAAGCAGCACTCGATCAAAAATGGTTTCTTTAAATGCATATGAGTCACTGAAACCAAAACAAACCTCTGATGAATTTCCTGCCGTATCTGAAGAAAGTGCTTTGCTTGCTGTAAGTTGGTAAATTGGTGGAAGAAAGGGGTTCTAGTCAATGAAATATCACCAAGTGATTGATGCCACATGTTGCATCGAATTTTCAGTCGATAGTAAACATACCTGCCCTTTCCCGCTAAATGCATCTAATTGGGTTGTACATTTCTGCCATACTAAATGTATCCCAGTGTTTACATTGTAGTGCAGCACTTGGAATATATCCTAGTATGGAGAAAAAAAAGGTTGTTGCCACTTAAGTATGACTTCACATTCAACTGTTTGTGTTAGTTAGAAATGACATATTTTTACCACGATTTAAAGGTACATAAATGACCTTTTCCTGATGGGCAAGACATATGTTATTTTAGAGGGGCTGGTTATAACGTGCCGGACCCTTGCCAGAGTTGTGCTTGTTGCTGTCTTTTACAATCTCTGTGGCCAGCAGTGGCTGACAGCAGTGCAGATGTATTGGGTTGAGTGCATGTTGCCGGAAACTGTTTGGTTTGAAAATGTAGGCTACAGGGCAAAGATTGCGAAGCAAGTTTTGGCAAGGCGTCACGGGTTCATGGTAACCGACTTTTGGCATGAAATATAAGAGAATGAGAGGCCCAAATCTTACATTACACGCTGTTACTGTTGGCGAGCGTGAGAGAGGCTTGGTGTCGTGTGGTCTTTTCAGTGTCACTGCGTTATTCACCTGGGTCTGTTGGAGGGATCCTGAAGGCAAGCGGGTGATGAGTGAAGAGTGCGCCCATTGACCCAAATAGGAAGAGCAGACTGCATTTGGCCGTTGGGTTCTGGTCCACTAGCAGACTGCATTTGGCCGTTGGGTTCTGGTCCACTAGCAGACTGCATTTGGCCGTTGGGTTCTGGTCCACTAGCAGACTGCATTTGGCCGTTGGGTTCTGGTCCACTAGCAGACTGCATTTGGCCGTTGGGTTCTGGTCCACTAGCAGACTGCATTTGGCCGTTGGGTTCTGGTCCACTAGCAGACTGCATTTAGCCGTTGGGTTCTGGTCCACTAGCAGACTGCATTTAGCCGTTGGGTTCTGGTCCGCTAGCAGACTGCATTTATCCGTTGGGTTCTGGTCCACTTCTCACTCCCCCAGCATGGCTCAAAGCCGTGGTGTGATTTGGGTTGGGCAGGACATGTTTGCCTGAGCGAGTGAGTCATTGAGTTGTTCTTTAGACTCCTGTGTTCTCCCCCATTGTTTTTAATCTGACTGAAAATATAAACAGTTATTATTAATACATTCAACCAAGCGATCTTACAGTGCAAATCTTTCTTCCCCAGCCCTGGTATCCCTGGTTTTCGTACTTGAGTCCTCACACCAGATGGCAACACTAACCACCCCGCTCAGGACAGAAACCTACTGCTTCCTCTTGCACTGCAGTGACTGGTTGGTAGAACAGGGAAAAGCAGAGAATTAGATTTTACGGTGGATAAGTATAACACACGGTCCTGTGTTTCTCACACTGTTGTACATAACTGATGCTCTATGAAGAAGTGAAAACCTGCACTGGCCTTCTGTTACTTCTGTAAACCAGTTTCACTGAGCTTGCAGTCTAATCGCTTTCACAAGGCCGACTGAGACAGGGGAAAACTTCTCTCTCGTGTGATTTCCTCATCTCTACTCCTGGAGACCAGACCTTGATTAGATGGATTCCCTGTTCTTCACATATATTATTTCATTGGTGCCTGTAAAGTATATCGAGGTGGCTAAATATTACATGCTGTTGACGTCAACAGAGCAGGACAGAGGATCTGGCCAGGCTGAAATCGAACCACATCGGCTGTAACTGGATCGCGTGCCTGCCCTGGTGTTTTCCGTCGCCTAGGCAACAGCATCTGCGCCTGGCGGACATGTTATAAATGTAGTATGAGAGTAATATCGAACCGTCTCCCTGTTTAAATGTCATTCATTCTGCCACTGTCTCTTCCTTCTCGTGCCTATACCCTACTTTCAGCTGTGATATTAAAAATGTGTCATTTACTTAACGCGCCATTATCCTTTCATTTAAACAGCTGGGGAAGGTCAAGTTAAGCATCTTGGTGAAAACGGAGACGGCGCTCCTCTGTGTAGTAGAATTTTGAAGCCGTTTACATTTCTGTTGTTTTTCTGGTAATGCTTCTCAGAGCTCATGAAGACCAGCCCTCTCCTCTGCTTTGCCATCTGCGGGAAGACGCACGCTGTAAGCCACAGAAACGCTCTCCTCTGACTCCTGCGTCTTCTTTCGGCTCTGCGGGGATGAGAATCGGAGAGTGCAGAAACATCCCGTTTGTTCATTGCAGCCATTTTAGAGTGAGCGTGGTCTCCAGACATGCGGGTCTCTGTCGGCGCTCTGTTCTCTGGAACAGAAGTTGGCGTGGTGTGAAAAACGTTTTGAAGCCAACACAGCACTTGCAAAAGCACCCCCCCCCCCCCTTCTCCGCCACCAGCACCAGCAGTAGCTGAACTTTGAGGAAGTTCAGTGGCTCTCTTCATGCCCAAGTTATGTCCAGCCATTGTCCTGCCATGATTTCCCACATTATTTCAGGCCCTGCGTCAGACTGTGTGCTGCAGCTGGCCTGTTTGGCCTGGACTGCACTCCTAGCAACATTGGCTCATGACATTTCTGAGTGTCCCTAAAATGTCCTCTTATCTGTGCTTTTTTCTTGGGGGGGGGGGGGGGAGTTTGGGCGTCAGGAATCATGAATTGTCAGTACCTCTACAGTTTCCAGGGAAACGAGTATTCTGGCTCTCATGAATCATTTCACTTTTATGTCATGCTACATGTCATTATGCCTTTGTGGATAGAGTAGCAGCTGTGTTCTCAGGTCTGCAAAGCCTCTGGAATGTATTAATCGGGAGACCTTAGGTCTATGAATGCGCTTACATAAACCTTTTCTGTGCATTCGTGAGACATGATGTTGATGACTGCATTGGCCACAAACACGTACGTAGGGCCTGCTGGGGGGCTCACTCTTAGCTAAGGCACTGTTCCCGCGCGTGGATGTGCCCCACGGTCTGGTGTCCATTATGGCTGGTGTCAGCTGTCGCTGGCAGACCCACAGCACGTCACAGCCAACAGCCAGAGCAACATACAACAAAGCGCTTACCATCCCAAAATACCTCAATGGCTGCTCTGGACATGGAAGTTTTCAACTGAAATGGACCGTGATTCATTGCGTGCTGCTTCCTTCTGCCCCGTGTGTTTAAGCACGATGTTCAGTCCCCGCAGAGACTGACCGATGCATTCTGGGATTCACGCAAGGTGTCGATCGCCGAGGAGCTTGCGATGGAAGAAATGTAAAATGAGTGCATTTGATTTGCACTGTGATGCACGGGAGTTGACCTTGTGGTGCAAACACGCCGGAATAATCTAACCGAATCGATAACATGTCAGACAACGGGACATGTTTTTGGGACTGCCGTTACATTACATTGCATTACATTACATTACATTAATGGCATTTGGCAGACGCTCTTATCCAGAGCGACGTACAACAAAGTGCATACCCATAACCAGGGATAAGTGCGCTGAAAGACCCGAGAGGGAAGTACAATTTCAACTGCTACCTGTACAACAAAGACGAGGACCAGGGCCTTTGAATTTTTTTTTTTTTTCAAACAAACAAACAAATGCAAAAGTATGACCAAACCCCTTAACTAGCCAAACACTGCTTACCTAGCCAAACTAAAAATACCGATACACAAAAAAGCGGCCTGTGGAGGCTGAACGAAGAGGTCTGGCAGGGGTGTAGGGTCTGATGATTTTTTGTAGGTAAGCTGGGGAAGACCCCTTAACTGCTTGGAAGGCTAGCACCAATGTTTTGAATTGTTACAGTGTGTACAGCTTCGTGAGCTGACGTCTCTGCGTTTCTGCGCTGTGACATTGTGAGAGGTCAGCGCTGGCTTCCTTGCAGCAGCTGAGCTGAGGTGTGGTGTGGTGTTCAGGGTCGGGCTCTGCGGACAGGCAGCGGGGCAGGGTGACAGTGGAAAAAGGGCACTCAGCCCAGCTGATAAGAGCGCGGTGTCTGTTTTACCCTCATTGTGCTCCACGCATAGCTCCACACATAGCCCCTGTAACCGGATCCCACATCACCGCCTCCCCCGGTCTGCGGAGCCCGCTGAATGAATTACGAACATCCTCATTAATTATTTCTGTGTGTCTCCGTTTCTTTGCAGGCTGCCAATGGATACGTGCTCCTGTTCGACGTGCTGGGAGGTGGAGATGACAAGTACCTGTATGAACCAGTCTATCCCAAGTGAGTCCCCCCCCAAACCCCCTTTATACACAAGGACTGTGTTGGGTGAAGGGCCAAGGTCAATGTATACATGCAAATGTATCCATAAACACGCACACGCACCCATAAACACACGCATGCATGGGGCAGGGTACACTAGAGATGCATTCTCAAGCAGATGCATTCTAAAACTCACACACATGCAGGCCAAGACTTGCGCCCATGCAAACGCACGCACACACACGCACACGCACACGCGCACACGCACACGCACACGCACACACATACACACACATACACACACACACACACACACACACACACACACACAGACACTCACGCGGCCACACACTCACTGTTACGGATCTTGGACTTGATGAAAGGATCAGAGGATGAGTATGTCTTCAGTGAATACCTGTGCGATGGTGCTTGGCCTAATTATGTTGATAATCAGTGTTGTCAGGGACCCTGTAATTCTCAGCGCACCTCAGTCTCTGGTTGGGTTCAGCCGATGGCTTTTCTCTTGGCAGTAATAAGGCAGCCTGTAGGCCAGTAATCCTAAGGCACTGAACTCTCGTTTGAATCTCATATTTCCATTCGCAGACCACAGGAATTCTGTGGCTGCAACTTATTACACACATTATTACACTGCTTGAGTTATGAAGCTGCGCTATGCGGTAAAACACTACTGTAAACTACAATGCTGTTATTGCGCTGGTGAAGGCGTCAGTTTATTTACAACCTTTGACAAATGGTGTGAAATGTTACACACACACAAAAAAAAACTAGATATATTATATTGCTTTCCCTGAATTCAGAAGCAATCCATTATCTGAAGCTTCCCCATTTCTTTACTCAGTGTGTCGGCACAAAAATATTTTTATATATGTAGACAAAAAAATAACGAACCCCTTTGGCCTGCGCTGTCTGGTGAGCAGCCCCCAGCCTCTGCTGCTCGCTGGCAGAAGCCGGACAGCTGGCTCTGAAACCTGCCATGTTTGGGTGCGTCTCAGCTGGCTGGCGTTTCTGGAAGGAAGCGTGAGCGCTTTCACCTCTACCCACCCGTTGGGCACGGGTGCAAGCTCGTTCCCGGCTCTGGCACCGAGTCAGCCTCGCTCCGGCGTCACCTCTCCGCTTCCCTTCCCGAGGCGGCTCCTGCGGCTCACCCCAGCGACTGAGATCAGAGCGGCGTCTGAAATCTCCCGACAAGTTTGAACTGGTCAGAGATGCAGCCGCACCGCTTGCGTTCCCCGCGTGTCGAAACGGAGATGCACGAGATGAAAGGGTTCTTTCCTTATCTGTTTCTCCTGTCAAGGCCTCGGCACGATTCGGGCTCGGATTTCCACGCAGAGACGCCCAGCCACTTTTACACAGGGGAACAGTGAGGAGAAATGTGTGCCTCTTAACACATGCTGACCGTTTGAATGGTTTGAAGACTCCTGTCACGTTCATTGCTCCTCAGAGCTTTTCGTCTGGGCCTCATGCGGGTCACTCCTGCCTTGGGGCCCGGGGCGTGTAGATGGGTAGGGCTCGACCGAGAACAGTCCTAATATTCCCAGTTCCTCAAGATTTCTTGTGAACATAACTATTCCCAGGCGGCACGGATAGTTTGCATGTTCTCCCCATGTCTGCGTGGGTTTCCTCCGGGTGCTCCGGTTTCCTCCCACAGTCCAAAGACATGCAGGTTAGGCTGATTGGAGAGTCTAAATTGCCCGTAGGTATGAGTGTGTGAGTGAATGGTGTGTGTGCCCTGCGATGGACTGGCGTCCTGTCCAGGGTGTATTCCTGCCTTTCGCCCAATGTATGCTGGGATAGGCTCCAGCCCCCCTGCGACCCTGATCAGGATAAGCGGGTTCAGATAATGGATGGATGGATGGATGGATAACTATTCCCAGAAAAATGGGAGTGCTGCTTCTCAGTATATGACAATCAGGAATTACCTTGGATCACTAATTGGATATGATTTCGCTTCATTCTACATTGTTCAGCCTAACCCACAGTGGCTGAGATGAAGTATTTATCACTATATTAGGAGCCCAGGCCTACTTTGCTTTTGTGGCTTAGGGGGGGGACCTCGTAAAAAGGCTCATTTCCCCCTGCTGAAGTGAAGCGGGGTCGGGTTGGGGTCGCTTCAGATTCCTGAACTGACCCCAGGTGCAGACGGTCGTTTTGGGAGGCCCCTGTCCCAGCAGCACGCTGTTCGTGCGTGAAGACGCAGAGGAGACGGAATGGGCTTCGTCGTGTGAGCTCGCAGTCTCGTGGGCAGGGCGTGGGGCTCTGTGACCATGGTTTGGTGTATGTTGTTCTGTCCTTCTCCCTGTAAAAGCGACAGAGACAGGACCGGATGCCAGTTACAGACCGGTCTTTCTGTCTCTGAAGAGGGGTGATCTGTGCGGAAGGGAGAGAGTGAGAGAGTGAGAGAGTGAGAGAGTGAGAGAGTGAGAGAGTGAGAGAGTGAGAGAGTGAGAGAGTGAGAGAGTGAGAGAGTGAGAGAGTGAGAGAGGTGGCTGTAGCAGGTGATGAGCTCACAGGCTGTTGGCTCTTCATGAAGTTATCAGAATCGGGTCCTGTATTCCTCTCATGGGACAGCAGTGGTTTTACTTTCGGTTTTCAGGCCAAAGGGGAATTTAGAAAATTCTGTTTATACATCTGGAGTGTTCCCTCCAGCCTGGTATGGGAGAAGTCTTATAAGCTTCAGGAAATATTGAAAACAAAACAGACCGAAGATAGCGTGTGATGAAATGTACTGGGTATATTACTGAATGGAAATTATTGAACCTGAAGAATATCATGAAAATGACTGGATTTTAGTTTCTGAAGTGTAATAAAGTTGCCACTGGCTGCTCTGACCTGACTGTGTCCGTGTGTCCGTGTGTCGTCTCAGAGGGAGTCCTCGTGTGAAGGTCACCCCAGGCTATAAGGAGGAGCAGTGTGCCCCGGGCCTCAGCTTGGAGATGAAGAGGCCGGTGGACCTGGAGGCCCCTATCACCAGGTACAGTGCTCCTGCGGGCCTGAAACCCCCCCAGCAGGCCTTCCTGTGCCCCCCCCCGTCCTGTAGACCCCCCTCCTGTGGCCCCCGCCGTGCCCTCCAGCAGGGTAGTGCTGAGCTGAGACGGTCCTCTGTGTGACTCATCTTTATCCTTGATGAGTTGACAACCCAGCGGTCGCCCTAATAAACTGAATTAGGTGGAAAAAGGTGTTCCGGCCGCCGGTAAACTCTGCGGCCCTGCTCTGTCACGTTGGTTTGAAATGCAAAGTAGCTGCTTTTATGCCATGTCATGCCACGTCCTGTCGAGTCTGAATAATGAAAACAAATATTGATTTGATGGTAGAACAGGCTGGCCTGCCTAGACGTTCACACTTTTCATATTTGCCATATATTGTTTGTGGATTTCCTAATTGAACATCTAAGACGACAGTGGTTTTCAGACTCATTCCTGGGGGGCCCTGTGTATGCTGGGTTTTGTTCCAGCCACATTTGCAATCCCAGAATATTAACAAGCTGTTCATTTTTCTTAACAGCTTGTAAAAAAAAAAAAAAAGATTAATTACCTTGTTACGCCACATTATGCCAGAAATGATTATGTATGAAGAATAAATGACCCATATTCACATTGGGCTATATTGCAAATGATTTTTGAACTGATTATATGAAATGCTTATTGGACTCAACCTAACCAGTTGGTAAATAATGAAGAATTCAAAGACAAAACCAATGATAAGACAAACCTGCATTGTTTTAACAAGTTTAAGGAACAAAATGATAAGTAATTGATCTAGGAGACTTGCTGTAACAAAGTCCAGCACTCGGGTGCCCCAGGACTGAGTGAAAACCACTGCTCTGATTTCTGGAGACATTTCATTTTTAGTCAAGTTTTTATTTTTTTTTCCACTGCCTTCCATATTCCAAAGCATTCCACAAACCTCAAGTCACTTCCCCCTCAACCTCTGTGTTCTGCCAGTGCCTTAGAGCCTGGCTGGGAGACTCATTGTGCCAGTTGACTCTTTAATACAGAGACTTCTTTAACATGGACCGCTGGCCAGCAGTGATCAAATTCACAACCATTTCAAACATTAAAAACATACGCTATGCGTACTTTGCTGTTAACTGTTGAGGACCTGTGAATCTCTTTGCTGTGGAGAGTCCTCTATGACCTCAGCGATGCAGAACCGTTAAATCTCTGCTATGGGGAACACGCCTTTTTAGCCTCAGTCCACAAACTCCTCCGTTCAGTTTTGGACCCTGTGCCCTCACAAGAAGCACCAGACAGGAATGTTATCCCCCCCCAGTCATTTCCTGACCACATCATTTATTTTGTTCCCATCGTTGGGATTCTTGTTGTGTGTTTCTTGGAGGTCCCTGAAGGTTACACAAAATGGCCGCTCGGGCCGGGGTTGGGGCGGTGTGAAAGGACTGAGCAGGGTTTCTCTGTAGACCAGGGTATGGTTTGTAACCCTAACTCAGTGTGCGGATGTGAGCACGTGTTTTCAGGCCGAACAGACTCTCATGAGCATGTCCACTCTGGAAGTCTACTTTATCTCCTGCAGTTTGTCCCTCTGATGATGTCAGGGCAAAGTAGCAAATAAAATGGTGGAAAATGTAACTGCACACACATATATTTCTGCTCATCGCATCATCTGTGCGTGTCAACCCCAGGAGCCATATTACAGCTAAATGGTCAACTCTGTAACTGCTAATAATGATTACACTTGGCAATGTTAGTCGTTATTGTGCTGAAGTCTTAATTTACTGTCCAGAATTTAATTTGCATAAATCTGCTGAATCCCATCATATAAGCATTATAACATCCTATTAATCCTATTTATCCTATTAGACGTAACAAAATGACATATTTCGCACATGAAATGTAATTTACGTAGTGTTTAGCGGATATAGTGTTAACACTCTCCAGAGTGACTTGGGCAGTTTTACAAAGTGTCCCGTCACACAGCTGGTTATAAACTGAAACCATTCAGGTTCAGTACCTCCACATGGATGCTGGTAAAACATTTACTGAAAAACTGATACTGTAATAAATGGTTAGGACCACATTAAAAAGCTAGACCAGACTCATCACTAAACTCATCATAGTTCTAGCCTCCACCGACGCACTTTTAAAGTCTGAATGCACCAGAGGTCTGCACCAGAACCACTAAAGGCCTGAGTGTTGTGTGGCTTCTCCCCCTGCAGCCTGCAGTCCATGCAGGAGGACTTGGTGGTGTCCACAGCCGACGGCTTCCTGCACATCCTGCAGTGGAACGGTGTCTCCAACGGGCGCAAGGCCATCAACCTCTGCACCGTGCCCTTCTCTCTGGACCTCCAGTCGTCTCGAGGTGAGGCCCACCGCCCTCTGTCCCTCTGTCCCTCTCCCAATCCTGATCCCTGAGCCCACTGTACCCCTTCCTCTGTCCCACCGCCTCTGCCCCCCCCCTCTGTCCCACCTCCTCACTGTACCCCCCTCCCCTCTGTCCCACCTCCTCACTGTACCCCCCCCCCCTCTGTCCCACCTCCTCACTGTACCCCCCCCCCCCTCTGTCCCACCTCCTCACTGTAACCCCCCCTCTGTCCCACCTCCTCTCTGTACCCCCCCCCTCTGTCCCACCTCCTCACTGTACCCCCCCCCCTCTGTCCCACCTCCTTACTGTACCCCCCCCCCTCTGTCCCACCTCCTCTCTGTACCCCTCCCTCTGTCCCACCTCCTCACTGTACCCCCTCCCTCTGTCCCACCTCCTCACTGTACCCCCCCCCCCCCTCTGTCCCACCTCCTCACTGTACCCCCCCCCCCTCTGTCCCACCTCCTCACTGTACCCCCCCCCCTCTGTCCCACCTCCTCACTGTACCTCCTCATTGTACCTCCTCACTGTACCTCCTCACTGTACCCCCCCCCCTCTGTCCCTCTCCCAATCCTGACCCCGGAGCCCACCATGGCACCCTCCCCTGACAGCCTGCCTCTCCTCCTCCGTGTTTTGGGTGTAGCCAGCAGTGTGGAGATGTGTGTGTCTGCCTCTCCTCCTCCGTGTTTTGGGTGTAGCCAGCAGTGTGGAGATGTGTGTCCCCGGCTCCTCCTCCTCCGTGTTTTGGGTGTAGCCAGCAGTGTGGAGATGTGTGTCTCTGCCTCTCCTCCTCCGTGTTTTGGGTGTAGCCAGCAGTGTGGGGATGTGTGTCTCTGCCTCTCCTCCTCCGTGTTTTGGGTGTAGCCAGCAGTGTGGAGATATGTGTCTCTGCCTCTCCTCCTCCGTGTTTTGGGTGTAGCCAGCAGTGTGGAGATATGTGTCTCTGCCTCTCCTCCTCCGTGTTTTGGGTGTAGCCAGCAGTGTGGAGATATGTGTCTCTGCCTCTCCTCCTCCGTGTTTTGGGTGTAGCCAGCAGTGTGGCGATGTGTGTGTCTGCCTCTCCTCCTCCGTGTTTTGGGTGTAGCCAGCAGTGTGGAGATGTGTGTGTCTGCCTCTCTGGCCTCTGTCCAGTGAGGCTTTCCTCACCCAGGCCACCATCTCTCCCTCATGACTCATATCCAGTGACAGGAAGAACAAACGGCTGTCTCCAGTAGAGTGCAGTGGATGCACGGCCTTCGGGATGCTTTCTGTAGTGAGATCACGAGCTTTGTGCTCCCGGGAACTAGGGCTATATTTATCAGCTGTGTCGTATACTTCTCATCATCGAGATATGAACATGCGCGAAACACATCTGCTTGAACTGCGATAAATGGCATTTGTGTTAATTGATTGATCTGTTAAATTGATTGGCAATGTGCAATTTGTTCAATAGAAGAATGTTGGAAATAACGCATTCAATTTTTTTTATTCAGTGGGCACAGGCTACTCATTGTCTGGGGTCTATGTGAGCAGTGTACCTAGAGCAGAAAGACATTAGCACTGTGCACACTTCAATATTTGTTTATTCATCACAGGTCATATCGTCATGGCAATACTAAACGACGTTATCGCGTATCGTATATTTCCCCTCATTGCGTGCGGGCCTCGTGGGAACGTGCTGGTAGCTTGTCTTCCCATCGAATGTGTTGTCTCTCAGGTTGAGCCATCTGGGAATGTGTTATTGAGAGCGGACTCCCAGTCTTATCTCTTAATGTAGTGTCTGTCTCGTCCAGCGTGTCTTCAGGTCTTCAGATCTTTTTCTAAATGCTTTTTTCGAGTTTAGTACAGAGAGAAAGAATGGGCACAGTGAGAATTAATGAGTCATTACCGATGCGTTTGAAGAGTGTGAGTTGCTGTCAGTAACTTATTGTATGCTAGTGGCCCTCTGAGGAGACAAAGAATCTGTGACTAATGTCAGTGATTTCTGAAATGTGTGCACGCTAAACCGTTAGTGCAGGGCGACGCAGCTGTCGAAGAGGCAGATATTTCGGAGCAGTGCAGACCTGTGCAAGGACGTTTCAGTGTAGGACGTTATTTTCATCCCTGTTTTTGGCCCTCGCTATAGGGGCAGAGGGGGCCTGAGGTGGTCTTTTGTGGGTGTGTGCAGATGGATGACCTGCTTAACTCCCGGTTTAACTCCCCCTGCCTCATGTCTGGTCTTAATGCAGAGGTAACACTCCTCGACATTGGGGTGAAGAATAAATATTTGTTGTATATGCTGTGGAGGGACCCCCGAATGGAGCCCACTGCAGTATGAATATCATTTTAATCCATCATAGCTCTAGACAACAATTTTCTTTTATTTATTTATTTTTGCACAAACCATTTTTTTTTGTATCTTTCTTGTATGAACTGCTTTGATTTTTGCGCTGTGCTTTTGCTGATGGTAAACAACAGAAGCAAATTGCTCTTACCGGTTACATGTGTACAAAAAATTGAAAAGGTGATTTTCACAGCAGTGATGGATGTGGCCTTCAAAAGCAAGAAATGGAAATGGGAAAAATGTGTGGGCAGATTTTCTTTGTGCTGATGGTTATGTGTGTAGCTGTTGAGGGGGTTGAATCATGAAAAAGGGACAGTCTTGCTCACTACAGAGCCGAATTCATTTTGCCAAAGAAAATATTCAATCTGTCTCGCGATTTCTGTATTTCTGAATGCTAATCACAGAATTTGCAAGTGCTTTCATTTCATTAGTCAAATTAAAGGGCAAACCATCAGCATCATTGTAATTGCTTGCGTATTATCTTTTCAGTGCAGTGTTAAAGGTATTCAGCATTTTAATGAGAATTACGGGGAATGTTTGTTTCGGTTAAGGGAGTTATTGGATTTTTAAGTAATATTTATAAATATTACATTAAATAAGGATTTAATGTACTTGTTACCACTGGCCCTAATCCAAGTCAGTGGGGGAAAAGGCCCCGATCGCACCCTGTTAACTGTGTGTTGTCTGTCTCTCTCGTCCTGTTCACCTACGTGTTGTCTGTCTCTCTCATACCCTGTTAACTGCGTGTTGTCTGTCTCTCATCCTGTTAACTGCGTGTTGTCTCTCTCTCATACCCTGTTAACTGCGTGTTGTCTCTCTCTCATACCCTGTTAACTGCGTGTTGTCTCTCTCTCATGCCCTGTTAACTGCGTGTTGTCTGTCTCTCATACCCTGTTAACTGCGTGTTGTCTCTCTCTCATGCCCTGTTAACTGCGTGTTGTCTGTCTCTCTCGCCCTGTTCACCTGCGTGTTGTCTCTCTCTCATACCCTGTTAACTGCGTGTTGTCTCTCTCTCATACCCTGTTAATTGCGTGTTGTCTCTCTCTCTCATACCCTGTTAACTGCGTGTTGTCTCTCTCTCATACCCTGTTAACTGCGTGTTGTCTCTCTCTCATACCCTGTTAACTGCGTGTTGTCTCTCTCTCATACCCTGTTAACTTCGTGTTGTCTCTCTCTCATACCCTGTTAACTGCGTGTTGTCTCTCTCTCATACCCTGTTAACTGCGTGTTGTCTCTCTCTCATACCCTGTTAACTGCGTGTTGTTTCTCTCTCATACCCTGTTAATTGCGTGTTGTCTCTCTCTCATACCCTGTTAACTGCGTGTTGTCTCTCTCTCGTCCTGTTCACCTACGTGTTGTCTCTCTCATACCCTGTTAACTGCGTGTTGTCTCTCTCATACCCTGTTAACTGCGTGTTGTGTCTCTCTCATACCCTGTTAACTGCGTGTTGTCTCTCTCTCATACCCTGTTAACTGCGTGTTGTCTCTCTCATACCCTGTTAACTGCGTGTTGTCTGTGTGCAGGTGGCCCCTCTCTGGACCTGGACGGTGTGCACGTTCGGGACATGGAGTACTGCGTGACGCTAGACGGTTTCGCCGTGGTGTTTGACGACGGACGTCTGGGCTTCATCACCCCCATGGCCAGCAGGTTCACCGCAGACGTAAGAGACGCACGCCAGGGCACAAAGCTTAAAGTTTAACAAGTCTGTCCCAACATATCTATAGTGTGCACTTAAGGATAATGCTGTTGTGCTAATAGAGGATTTAAATGACATACGTCTTAGATTTCTCAAGCCGAGAATATGAAACATTGTCCCTGCGGTATTGCAAATCCAAGTGTTATTTTTAATTATCACATTGTAGACCACATCTAGAAGTGTGGTGATTCATCTTGGACACATGTAGTGTTGTTCTAATGCAGGGAAGTGTTCAGCCCCGCTGCATTCGTGTAAACTTGAGTCAGTGTTCAAAGTGAAGTCTGCGTGTGAAATGTGGTTGATCCCTCTAACCACTCTACAGGGACTTCCCAGCTGGCCAAATTGGGTTAAAGGTGGCCACTGTTTGAACACCATTTCATAGTCATTTACTGCACTTCTGAGTTTTTAAGTTGCCAGGAAATCTGAATCGAATCAAATCACTTGAATGAATGATGAATAAATAAATGCATAAATAAATATGCCAATAAATGCGTAAATAAATAGATACATTTTGCCCCCCCATTGCAGTTCCATGAGTCATTTGTCAGTTCTGTGTGTTTGCAGGATTGTGTGTTTTTGTGCAGAGCTTGTTCTCTGTTCTGTATTGTCTAAGTCAGCAGTTGGGTGACCTGATTATCTGTGGGTGTGGCTCTGTTGGGGGACTGCACACCTGGCCTGCTGGCCCACAGAGGGTGCTGAGTGTCTCTTGCTTGTTGGTTTTTGCAGCAGCTGCAGGGTGTGTGGGCTGCAGATGTTACCGACGGCACGTGTGTAGCAGTCAACAACAAGTACAGGCTGATGGCTTTCGGCTGTGCCAGGTATGTGCGCCACATGTCTGTGTGTGTGTGTGTGTGTGTGTGTGTGTCCTTGTGTGACGTGTGCATGCGCTGAGGAATTCCCCCGGGTTATGCAATCTGCCAACTTGGCAAGACTTCTGCAGTGTACGTACTGCATACGTACTTCGCAGACTGAGTCTGCAAGCTAGGAATGCTTTGTTGACACATGTTGACACGTCAGACCATGGTGACAGTCTCGCCGTGTATTTGATAGAATAGTTAGACACATTGCTAAAGTCCTGTTCAGTCTTATTTGTATTCAGACTTGCATGTCTGTGGTTAGTGAATTGAGCAGTAGTCATGTATTGAGCGTATATTTTCCCTGTCTGTTTCAGTGGTTCGGTGTTGGTCTACATGATTGACACTACAACAGGATCAATGCAGCTGTCACACAGGCTGGAGCTGACTCCTAAACACTACCCCGGTACGTGTGAATGGGTCAATGAGAATTGTACAGCGCTTTGGATAAAGGCGCTATATATTTATTCAGATCATTTTACCATATCTGTAACATACCCCGGGGGCGGCCTGTAGCGTAGTGGTTAAGGTAAATGACTGGGACCCGCAAGGTCGGTGGTTCTAATCCCGATGTAGCCACAGTAAGATCTGCGCAGCCAATGGGCCCTTGAGCAAGGCCCTGAACCCTGCATTGCTCCAGGGGAGGATTGTCTCCTGCTTAGTCTAATCAACTGTACGTCACTCTGGATAAGAGCGTCTGCCAAATGCCAATAATGTAATGTAATGTACCCCATTTACATTTCTTAAACTGCAGGGCCATTTCAGGTCATTTATAAACAACTCTGTGATGATTTTGACAGGCCGAATATACGAGCAGGTCATATTGTGTTTCAGCTGCACCGGGCCAGACCCTCAACCCCCTGCTTCTGGCAAACGTTTGGGTGACAGCTACTTGCCACATAGTTTCAGGAATATCTGTTGTATTTCTGTCTCTTGTGAATATACAAGTTATTTTCCAAAGTTCATGAAATTCTTTTAATCTAAGATGGTAACTGGTGTGCTGCTGCCACCTACTGGAGGCTATGTGTATGGACATTTTTAAATCAGAAAATGAACTCTTGAACCCTGCATTGAATTTCTCAACAGAAAGGATATTAAATTGGATGTGTTTATTATAAGAGGATTTTTATGTTTCTAATGTCTGCACAGGGGCTCTTTGAGCTGATATATTGAGTAGAGGAGTGTAATAAATTGCAGATGGTTGCTGGCCACACGCTCCTTGCTGACTCCTCTGTTTTTACACGGCAGACATCTGGAACAAGACGGGACCTGTGAAGCTGATCCAGTGGTCCCCAGACTACAGCGTGGTCATGGTGACGTGGGAGTGCGGGGGCCTGTCTTTGTGGAGCGTGTTCGGGGCTCACCTCATCTGCACCCTGGGGGAGGACTTTGCGTGAGTGGAGTCATACGTCACGCCGGGGCAATTGACTACTTTTTACTTAAAAACCTGATCAAGGCTGTCTGACGTTCTCCAACATGTTTGGAACAACCTCCCTGCTGATTGTCTTAGCCAACGCTGTCCTACAGTTCTTTATCTCAGAGAAGTGATGCAATTTTAATGCCGAAGGGCATTGATTCAGTTTAACTATTCTGCCAAATTACTATAATGTGATGTAAAATGTATAGTACATTTATTTAGGACCTTTCGTTGAATTATTTTTGAAAGAATCTTATCAGTACAGAATGTTATACAGGTGCCTAAGACTTTTGCACAGTACTGTATATTGATGCAGTACATGGAAAATGTTCCATAGTTGCTGCGTGTGTCCTTTTGAAATATCACACGCTGCCTGAGTTTGAGTTTCTTAAGCCCGGCTCCTGTCTTACGGGTGGAAATCCCTGTTTAAACAGCAGCCATGAGCATACAGGATGTACCAGGTTTGCAGATGGAGCTCTGTTCTATAGACACGTCGGATTTGAAGTCCAGCAGGACTCCTTTGTCAGCTCAAACCCTTTTTCTGTGCAGTATTTATGTAGGTTGTGTGGGTGTCCTACTGCTGTAGCCGTTTTGTAACAGTTTGGCAGCAGCTATCGCAGTGAGGAAAACAGTAGGGCCAGTTTAACTCTGAGGGTGCTGTTGAACTCTGAAGAGCAGTTGAACTCTGAGCAGCAGCCGAACTCTGAGGAGCAGGTGAACCTTGTTGATAGAAGCCAGCCGGGATCAGGTGTGCTTTCAATAATTCAACAGAAATGTGAATATTGGTTTTCAAACCGCTTTGAGCTACTGCCTTTTGGCCCGGTGCAGTTGAAACACGATATGACCCGCTTGTATATTAGGCTTGTCAAATTCATGACAGAGTTGTTTACTTAAAAACTGCACATAGCAGCCTGCAGTTTAAGAAATGTAAATGGGGTATGTTACAGATATGGTAAAATGATCTGAATTTTTTATAGCACCTTCATCCAAAGCGCTGTACAATTGACACTTCTCACTCACCCATTCACAGACACACACACCAACAGTGATAGGCTGACTCCCAACAGCGAATTCCAGGCGACTGCTCTTACCTCCTGAGCCATGTCACCCCAATCAGATCAGGGTTCAAGTCATGGAAGTTCTCTTGCTTTGATTTTTGGAGGATGACTGTATATGGTGTGGGGTTCCCTGTGTATCATGACTATACATGTGTATGTGTGTGTGTGTTTAGAACAGCTTAAATGTCAGTACAATTATGAATGTCTGCCATAATTCATCATCAGCCTAATTGAATAGAAGGCCGCAGTGCTGATTAGCTGTATAGCTGTGGTAAACTGTGAGGGAAATTTGAGCTCTGTTGATGAGCCTTCTCCTTTCCCACGACCCTTTGCACTTTTATGTGGTTCTGCTGCTCGGTTGGCTCTTGAGCCCGGCTCTGCGTTCTCTCCTCCAGGTATCGATCAGACGGTACGAAGAAGGAGCCCATCAGGATCAGCTCTATGGTGAGTCATCTTTCTCCTCTATGTCTGGAGGGTGCGTATGATGAGCTTCCATCGATCTCATCCAAAACAAAAAAAAAAAACCAAAGTTTTTATGTGCAAACTCCACTATAGTGGCAAGGTGACGGGTTCATACCCTGTCATATAGCAACACCAAGTTATCAGCAGCTAATGCACATACATTTATAGACTAGTTTTTCAGTCATGGAAAACACCTAGAAAATAAGGAAGTCTTGGGAGACTTGCAGACTAGGCTATAGGTCAAGCCATTAAACAGTATTTGTAGAGCTGAGATTGCACATTTTTCAGTATTTTCTCATTTTCTTCAGCTTTTCTCATGTTTGTTAGCTGCTGAGCTCATGCAGCACACAGTTTTAATGGTGATGGTACTTGTACGTGTCAGAAAGAGTGGGGACCCTGTATTGGTTAAGCTGATGTCCATGTATGCAGGTGAGCCCCACTATGACCCTACTGTGACCCCATGACTCGCACGGTTCAGGTCCTCACGCTTTGGGCTGAGTGGAGCTGTAACTTGAGGCAGGTGGTGTGGGAATCCCGTACAGGTGAGAGTGGTATGACCCCCACTGTCGCCTCTCTCCTCAGAGCTGGGGGGCAGAGGGCTACCACCTGTGGGCCATCACCAGCAGTGAGGGGGCCCGGGGGGGCGAGGATGGGATGGAGGGGCCCCCTCCCCTCCAGCAGGCCGGGATCCTGCAGTTCCAGTTCATCAAGAGCGCCTTAACGGTCAACCCCTGCACGGTCAGTGTCTGTGTGTCTGTGTCTGTGTCTCTGTGTGTCTCTGTGTCTCTGTGTGAGTAAGAGTGCCTTAACGGTCAACCCCTGCACGGTCAGTGTCTGTGTGTGTCTGTGTCTGTGTCTGTGTCTGTGTCTGTGTCTGTGTGTCTGTGTGTCTGTGTGTCTGTGTGTCTGTGTGTCTGTGTGTCTGTGTGTCTGTGTGTCTGTGTGTCTGTGTCTCTCTGTCTCTCTGTCTCTCTGTCTCTCTGTCTCTCTGTCTCTCTGTCTCTCTGTCTCTCTGTCTCTCTGTGTTTCTGTGTCTCTGTGTGAGTAAGAGTGCCTTAACAGTCAACCCCTGCACGGTCTGTGTCTGTGTCTGTGTCTGTGTGTCTGTGTGTCTGTGTGTCTGTGTGTCTGTGTGTCTGTGTGTCTGTGTGTCTGTGTGTCTGTGTCTCTGTGTCTCTGTGTCTCTGTGTCTCTGTGTGAGTAAGAATGCCTTAACAGTCAACCCCTGCACGGTCAATGTCTGTGTCTCTCTGTCTCTCTGTCTCTCTGTCTCTGTATGAGTAAGAGTGCCTTAACAGTCAACCCCTGCATGGTGAGTGTGTCAGTGTGTCAGTGTGTCAGTGTGTCAGTGTGTCAGTGTGTCAGTGTGTCTGTGTGAGTGAGAGCACCTTAACAATCAACCCCTGCATTGTCTGAGTGTCTGAGTGTCTGAGTGTCTGAGTGTCTGAGTGTCTGAGTGTCTGAGTGTCTGAGTGAGAGCACCGTAACAATCACCCCTGCACAGTGAGTCTGTCTGCTACACTACACTGAGTCGGTCTACACTGCTGCGAGAAGTTTAGCTGTGAGTCGTTTTTTTTGGTAGTGGTTTTCCTGTTCGATAAATACTTGTTAATATTACTTACTTGCAGCATTAATGTGAGAAATTCAGCCAAGTATTAACATTATACTAACTGTGCAACATGTTGGAATTGGCCAGGCCAACTTCGCACTAGTTTTAGGTAGCAGACGTATAGCGCGCTGAGCTCCTTCTCAGATTTTAGCGTGTAAATCTGCCATTTTCAGTACCATGTACTGCAAGAAAATGCCCTCCGCTCCTTCAATAGCACGTCAGTATACGACCCCATAGGAAAAGCACTACCTCTCACTTTCTCCCTTACTGCATTTGTAGTGTTTAACTGATAGGAGTGTCTTCAGCTGCTTCCCCCTGCAGATCTCTATTCAAATATTCTCTATGTCCTGCTCACATCTACTCTACAGTTCAGAATGAGTGCTTGCTTGCTGGTGCAGTGGAGTGTGCTGAGGTGACTGGCCGTATCCAGCGTGCATAAAAACCCTCCCTCTGTCTGTGACTGCCGTTTCCAGAGCAACCAGGAGCAGGTGCTGCTGATTGGGGAGGACCGGCTGTACCTGACGTGTGGCGACCCCACCCAGGCCCACAGCCCCCCGGAACAGCACCTCCCGCGGGAGAACAGCCCCCTCTACCCGCCCTCCCACTCCCCCGCGCCCCCCTCCTCCTCCTCCTCCTCCACTCAGGGACTCAGCACTTTACTCGGACACCGGCACTGGCACGTGGTCCAGGTACGCCCCGGTGTGGTGTCCTCCCCGCGGTCCGCCATTAGCAGTGCGCTTTTCTCTCTTAGTCTCGCTAAGAGTTGGTTATTCATTCTTTTGCATAATGCGCAGGAGCAAAAATGCGTCTGTTTGGTACATCCTCAATTGCTGCAGGATGAGCATAGTGTTCGAAATGTAGTTTTAAAGAAGCCTGCTGAGTCTGACACTTGTCTATTTTTGGCTGTTAGGTGCTGTGGAATTTGTCGCCGACTGCATGTATACAGTCATATTTGTCTGCTGTTTGAAGTTATTTCTTCTAATTGCGTGATTCCAGTGTCTGTAATTCTAGTCTGCCTTTTATATTACAAATAAAAAAAGTGTTGTTCACAAGTTATAAATATGGCAGACCATCACATTTAGAAAACATAAGTAAAATAGTGTGAATGATTGGAAGTAGCTTGACTGAAGAAAGGTATTTATTAAGCTCCCTGTTTTCTCTCCTCCAGATTCACAGCACATATCTGGAGAGTAACTGGCCTATACGGGTGAGTGAGTGTTTGTGCGGCTCCCTGCAGGCACTGCAGTGTGTGTGCTGCTTTTCCACACCCACATATGTGCGGTTCATGAGCCACAACAGAGAAAATAGTTTTGAATCAGTCATTTTAACTTCGGTAATTAAAGGTGACACTATGTCATGAAGGTGTGCTTAAGTGTGAAACTGAAACTAAACTGTTAGTTTCAGTTTCACACTTACTGAAACTGACTGACACTAAAGCATTGAAATACTTTAGGAGCAGAAAGCTGCATTACTGCAGATTGCAGTGTGCCAGTGCGCGTCAGAGCATTGTGTTTTAAAGGTGTGTGTTCTGTTGCAGTATGCAGCCATAGACACGCAGGGCCAGTGTGTGAGAGTGTGTGTGTGTTTTAAAGGTGTGTGTTCTGTTGCAGTATGCAGCCATAGACACGCAGGGCCAGTGTGTGAGAGTGTGTGTGTGTTTTAAAGGTGTGTGTTCTGTTGCAGTATGCAGCCATAGACACGCAGGGCCAGTGTGTGAGAGTGTGTGTGTGTGTTTTAAAGGTGTGTGTTCTGTTGCAGTATGCAGCCATAGACACGCAGGGCCAGTGTGTGAGAGTGTGTGTGTGTTTTAAAGGTGTGTGTTCTGTTGCAGTATGCAGCCATAGACACGCAGGGCCAGTGTGTGAG